>NC_135304.1:1431463-1551456 GCF_051311805.1 Agelaius phoeniceus
TGGAGCTTCATTGGGGTTTGGAGGAGTTTCCAGGGCTTTGGGGGAGTCTTGAGGGGTTTTTAGGGGTCTTTGGGGGAGCTTGGTCGGGATCTTGAGGGGGTTTGGGGGAGCTTCATTGGGGTTTTGAGGAGTTTTGGGGAGTCTTGAGGAGTTTTCAGGGGTTTGGGGGAGTCTTGAGGGGTTGAGTCTTGAGTCTCTTTGGGGGAGCTTGGTCCTTGGTCGGGATCTTGAGGGGTCTTGAGGGGGTTTGGGGGAGCTTCATTGGGTTTTGGAGGAGTTTTGGGGGGTCTTGAGGAGTTTTCAGGGGTCTTGGTGGAGCTTCAGTGGGGTCTTGAGGAAGGCCATGGTGGGTTTGGGAGCCCTGCTGGGTTTGGGGGTGTCTGTACCGTTTGGGTGTGTCTGTGCTGTTTTGGGGTGTCTGTGCCGGGTTTGGGGGTGTCCCTGCTGGTTTTGGGTGTGTCCCTGCCGGTTTTGGGGGTCCCTGCCGGGTTGGGTGTGTCCCTGCCGGTTCTGGGGTGTCCCTGCCGTGTTTGGGGGTGTCCCTGCCGGTTCTGGGGTGCCACCACCACCATCGCTGTCCCCCAGCCCAACATGGCCAACACGGTGAACGCGGCGCTGAAGCCGCTGGAGACGCTGTCGCGCATCGTGAACCAGCCCAGCGCCTCTTCGGGGCCAAGGGCTCCTCCAGCAAGAGCAAGGCCGAGGGCAACGGGGGCGCCCGCGACGCTGGGGCTGCACCCCCTGACGGAGGTACCCCCATAATGCCCCCCCGGGTACCCCCATAATGCCCCCCGGGTACCCCCATGAGCCCCCCGGGTACCCCATAGCCCCCCCGGGTACCCCCATAATGCCCCCCCGGGTACCCCCATAGCCCCCCCGGGTACCCCCATAGCCCCCCTGGGTACCCCCACAATGCCCCCCCAGGTACCCCCATAACCCCCGGGTACCCCCATAGCCCCCCGGGTCACCCCACAATGCCCGGGTCACAATGCCCGGGTACCCCCATAGCCCCGGGTACCCCCATAGCCCCCCCCGGGTACCCCCATAATGCCCCCCGGGTACCCCCATAATGCCCCCCGGGTACCCCCATGAGCCCCCCGGGTACCCCCATAGCCCCCCCGGGTACCCCCATAATGCCCCCCCGGGTACCCCCATAGCCCCCCGGGTACCCCCATAGCCCCCCGGGTACCCCCACAATGCCCTGGGTCACCCCATAGCCCCCAGGTACCCCCATGACCCCCCCTCTGGGTACCCCCATAACCCCCCCCGGGTACCCCATAGCCCCCATAACCCCCCCCCGGGTACCCCCATAGCCCCCGGGTACCCCCATAGCTCCCCGGGTCACCCCATAATGCCCAGGTCACCCCATAGCCCCCGGGTCACTCCATAGCCCCAGGGTACCCCCATAATGCCCAGGTCACCCCATGATGCCCCGGGTACCCCCATAGCCTCCCGGGTCACCCCATGACCCCACTGGGTCACCCATAGCCCCCCCGGGTCACCCCATAGCCCCCCGGGTACCCCCATAGCCCCCAGGGACACCCCATAGCCCCCCGGGTACCCCCATAGCCCCCAGGGACACCCCATAACCCCCCGGGTACCCCATGACCCCCTGGGTCACCCCATAGCCCCCAGGGACACCTCATAACCCCCGGGTACCCCCATGACCCCCCCCCCGGGTACCCCCATAGCCCCCCCGGGTACCCCCATAGCCCCCGGGTCACCCCCATGACCCCCTGGGTCACCCCATAATGCTCGGGTACCCCCATGACCCCCCCCGGTACCCCCATAACCCCCCGGGTACCCCCATAGCCCCCCGGGTCACCCGGGTACCCCCATAGCCCCCCCCGGGTACCCCCATAATGCCCCGGGTCACCCCATAACCCCCCAGGTCACCCCATAACCCCCTGCCACCAAGGGTCACCCTCCTGTGCCCCCCCAAAACCCTGTGACCCCCCAGGGGACCCTCCTGTCCCTCCCATACCCCAGGGGTGCCCCCCTGTCCCTCTCCATGACCCCCTGTCCCCCCCATACCCTGTGACCCCCTCAGGGGACCCTCCTGTCCCCTCACACCCCCTGTGACCCCCCCCCTGTGCCCCCAGGGGACCCCGGGGACCCCCGAGCCCCCCGAGGAGGACGCGGAGGCGGCGCAGGCCGAGGCGGCCGACGGGGACATGGACGGCGAGGCCGAGGGCGACGCCGTGGGGCTGGCGGGGCAGCCCGAGGGGCTCAGCACCCAGGAGATGCAGGTCGGGGACCCCTCCCCAAAAAATACCCCCAAAAATCCCCGAGTGACCTCCAAAAATCCCCCAAGTGACCCCCAAAATCCCCGAGTGCCCCCCAAAAATCCCCCCGAGAGACCCCCGAGAGACCCCCAAAAATCCCCCGAGTGCCCCCCGAAAATCTCCCGAGTGCCCCCAAAAATCCCCCGAGTGACCCCAAAAATCCCCCGAGAGACCCCTGAGTGCCCCCCAAAATCCCCCGAGACCCCCCGAGTGCCCCCAAATCAGTGCCCCCCAAAAATCCCCCCGAGTGCCCCCCAAAAATCCCCCGAGTGCCCCCCAAGACCCCTGAGTGCCCCCAAATCCCCCCGAGACCCCTGAGTGCCCCTAAATCCCCCGAGAGACCCCTGAGTGCCCCCCAAGACCCCTGAATGCCCCCCAGAAATCCCCGAGAGACCCCCAAGTGCCCCCCGAGTGCCCCCAAATCCCCCTGAGAGACCCCCGAGTGCCCCCAAATCCCCTGAGACCCCCGAGAGACCCCCGAGTGCCCCCCAAAAATCCCCCGAGTGCCCCCCGAGTGCCCCCGCCCCCGAGCTGCGCGTGCCCGCAGGTGGAGAACGAGCTGGAGGATCTGATCGATGAACTGCTGGAGAGGGACGGCGCCGACGGCAACAGCGCCATCATCGGTGAGGGACAGCAATGACCAATGGGAGTGACCAATGGACAGAGTGACCAATGGGCAGAGTGACCAATGGGAGTGACCAATGGACGGCAGAGTGACCACGGGGCAGAGTGACCAATGGGGGCAGAGGGACCAATGGGGGCAGAGGGACCAATGGGGACAGAGTGACCAATGGGCAGAGTGACCAGTGGGGGCAGAGGGACCAATGGGAGTGACCAATGGGGACAGAGGGACCGATGGACGGCAGAGTGACCACGGAGCAGAGGGACCAATGGACAGAGTGACCAATGGGCAGAGTGACCAATGGACAGCAGAGTGATCAATGGGGACAGAGTGACCAATGGACAGCAGCGTGACTCTCAGGACATCAAGGTGACCCCGTGGCCATCAGAATGACCCCAGGCCACCAGGCTGACCCCAGGCCACCAGGCTGACCCCTGGCCGTGTCCCTGTCCCCAGTGAGCCGCTCGGCCGAGGATGAGTCTCAGGAGGACGTTCTGATGGACGAGGCTCCGTCCAACCTCAGCCAGGCCTCGACGCTGCAGGCGAACCGCGAGGGTGGGCACGGGGCCGGGGGCATGAGGGGGACTGGGAGGGGACTGGGGGGTACTGGGAGAGACTGGGAGCATGCTGGGAAGCACTGGGAGGGATGGGGAGAAACTGGGAGGGACTGGGGGGCACTGGGAGGCACTGGGAAGGTCTGGGAGCACACTAGGATGCACTGGGAGGAACTGGGAGGGACTGGAAGATACTGGGAGTCACTGGGAGGCACTGGGAGGAACTGGGAGGCATTGGGATCCACTGGAAGATACTGGGAGGAACTGGGATGCACTGAGAGGAACTGGGAGGCACTGGAAGATACTGGGATGCACTGGGAGGGACTGGCAAAAACTGGAAGATACTGGGAGGAACTGGGATGCACTGAGAGGAACTGGGAGGCACTGGGAAGGTCTGGGAGCACACTGGAGGAATTGGGAGGCACTGGGAGGAACTGGAAGGTCTGGGATGCACTGGAATGCCCTGGGGGGGCGTTGGGCTCCTTATGGGATTTGGGTTGGGGATTTGGGATTGGGAGGGGGATTTGGGTTGGGGATTTGGGGGATCTGGGGTGGGGATTTGGGGGATCTGGGGTGGGGATTTGGGGGATTTGGGATTGGGAATTTGGGGGATTTGGGATTGGGAATTTGGGGGATCTGGGGTGGGGATTTGGGGGATCTGGGTTGGGGATTTGGGGATTTGGGATTGGGGATTTGGGGGATCTGGGATTGGGGATTTGGGGGATCTGGGATTGGGGATTTGGGGGATCTGGGTTGGGGATTTGGGGGTGTCCCTGGGGTCGGGGGTCTCAGGACCCCCCTACAGCCCCCCCCGTGCCCCCCCCCAGACTCCATGAACATCCTGGACCCCGAGGATGAGGAGGAGCACACGCAGGAGGAAGACAGCAGCGGCAGCAACGAGGACGAGGACGACAGCCAGGACGAGGAGGAGGAGGAGGAGGAGGAGGATGAGGACGATCAGGTGGGGCTGAGGCACCGAGGGGCCCCCAAAACTCAGGGGTGCCCCCAAAGGTTGGGGTCCTCCCTAAATAATGGGGCTCTCGCTGTGCCCTGTTTTGGGGTCAGGGCGTCACTTTTGGGGTTGGGGTCCCTGTTTTGGGGTTGGGGTCTGTGTTCTGGGATTTGGGGTCTCTGTCTTGGGGTTGGGGTCCCTGATTTGGGGTTGGGTGCCCTGTTTTGTGGTTGGGGTCCCTCTCCTGGGATTTGGGGTCCCTTATTTGGGTTTGGGGTCCCTGTTTGGGTTTGGGGTCCCTATTTTGGGATCGGGGTCCCTGTTTTGGGGTTGGGGTCTCTGTTTTAGGTTGGGGTCCCTGATTTGGGATGGGGATCCCTGTTTTGGGTTGGGGTCTCTGTTTTGGGTTTGGGGTCCCTGTTTTGAGTTTGGGGTCCCTGATCTGGGTTTGGGTCCCTGTTTTGGGTTTGAGGTCCCTGATTTGGGGTTGGGGTCCCTGATTTGGGTTTGGGGTCTCTGTTTTGGGTTTGGGTCCCTGGTTTGGGTCAATTTTGGGGTGAAATTCCCACTTTTGGATCGGGGGGGTTATTTTGGGGCGAAATTCCTCAGTTTTGGACAGGGGGGGCTATTTTGGGGTGAAATTCCCCAATTTTGGATCAGGGGGGCTGGGGGTGGGGGCTATTTTGGGGTGAAATTCCTCCCTTTTGGGCCGGGGAGGGGCCGTTTTGGGTCCAAACCCCCCAGTTTGGAGCCCGCTGACGCCCTGGGGGCCCTGCCAGGACGATGAGGAGGGCGAGGAAGGCGAGGAGGAGGAGGATGACGACGATGGCTCGGAGATGGAGCTGGACGAGGATTACCCCGACATGAACGCCTCCCCCCTCGTGCGCTTCGAGCGCTTCGACCGCGACGACGACCTCATCATCGAGTTCGACAACATGTTCTCCAGCCCCAGTACGGAACTGGGGGCACTGGGGGGCACTGGGGGGACTGGGGGGGACTGGGGGGGACTGGGGGGGGGATTTGGGAACACTGGGAGGGACTGGGGGGCACTGGGGGCACTGGGAGGGGATCTGGGGACACTGGGAGGGACTGGGGGGGGACTGGGAGCGACTGGGGGGCACTGAGGGGGGACTGGGAGGGGATTGGGAGGGGACTGGGGCGGACTGGGAGGGACTGGGAGGGACTGGGAGGGGATTTGGGGGCATTGGGAGGGGATTTGGAACACTGGGAGGGGATTTGGGGACACTGAGAGGGACTGGGGGAACTGGGAGGGGATTGGGAGGGGATCTGGGGACACTGGGAGGGGATCTGGGGACACTGGGAAGGACTGGGAAGGACTGGGAGGGGATTTGGGGACATTGGGAGGGACTGGGAAGGACTGGGGGGCACTGGGAGGGAACTGGGGGGGACTGGGAGGGGATTGGGAGAGACTGGGAGGGACTGGGAGGGGATTGGGAGGGGATTGGGAGGGGATCTGGGGACACTGGGATGAACTGGGAGGGACTGAGAGAGACTGGGAGGAACTGGGAAGGGACTGGGAGGGGATCTGGGGACACTGGGAGGGGATTTGGGGACACTGGAGAGACTGGGAAGGATTGGGAGGGATCTGGGGACACTGGGAGGGGATTTGGGGACACTGGGAAGAACTGGGAAGGGATTAGGGGACACTGGGAGGCACTGGGAGGAACTGGGAGGGGATTTGGGGACACTGGGAAGGGATTTGGGGACACTGGGAAGGGATTTGGGGGCACTGAGAGAGACTGGGAAGGACTGGGAGGGGATTTGGGGACACCCTGTTGTTTTTGTGGTGTCTGACCCCCCATTTCCCCCTTCCATGGTTTTTGGGGTGTCTGACCCCCCATTTCCCCCCTCCCCGTGCTTTTTGGGGTGTTTTCCCCTATTCCCCCATGTTTTTGGGGTATCTGACCCCCATTTCCCCCCTCCCTGTTGTTTTTGGGGTGTCTGACCCCCATTTGCCCCCTCCCTGTGATTTTTGGGGTGTTTTCCTCAATTCCCCCCATGGTTTTTGGGGTGTCTGATCCCCATTTCCCCCCTCCCCGTGCTTTTTGGGGTGTTTTACCCAGTTCCCCCCATGTTTTTTGGGGTATCTGACCCCCCATTTCCCCCCTCCCTGTTGTTTTTTGGGGTATCTGACCCCCATTTCTCCCCTCCCTGTGGTTTTTTGGGTGTTTTCCCCAATTCCCCCCATGTTTTTTGGGGTATCTGACCCCCCATTTCCCCCTCCCCATCCTTTTTGGGGTATCTCACCCCCATTTCCCTCCTCCCTGTGTTTTTGGGGTGTTTTCCCCAATTCCCTCGTGCTTTTTGGGGGTATCTAACCCCCATTTCCCCCCTCCCTGTGATTTTTGGGGTATCTAACCCCCATTTCCCTCCTTCCTGTGCTTTTTTGGGTTATCTGACCCCCCATTTCCCCCTCCCCGTCCTTTTTGGGGTTATCTGACCCCCCATTTCCCCCCTCCCCGTGCTTTTTGGGGTGTTTCCCCCAATTCCCCCCGTGCTTTTTGTGGTGTCTGATCCCCATTTCCCCTCTCCCCGTGCTTTTTGGGGGTGTCTGATCCCCATTCCCCCCTCCCTGTCCTTTTTTGGGGTATCTCACCCCCATTTCCCCCTCCCCGTCCTTTTTGGGGTATCTGACCCTCCGTTTCCCCCTTCCCATGGTTTTTGGGTATTTTCCCCAATTCCCCCCATGGTTTTGGGGGTATCTGACCCCCCATTTCCCCCCTCCCTGTCCTTTTTTGTGGTGTCTGACCCCCGTTTCCCCCATTGCAGCCGACATCCCGCCGTCCCCGGGGAACATCCCCGCCAGCCACCCTCTGCTGGTGCGGCACGCGGAGCACGGGGGGCTGGGGCTGGGCGCCGGCCCGGGGGGCGCGCGCCTGGCGCAGGGGCTGGGCCGGAGCCAGCGCACGCTGCGGCAGCTGACGGCCAACGCCGGCCACACCATCCACGTGCACTACCCGGGGGCACGGCAGCCCAACCCGCCCCTCATCCTGCAGCGGTGAGTGAGCACGGCTGGGAATGTCCCAGTGCTGGGAATCACCCAAATCCCCCCTAGGAACACCCCCAAACCCAACCCCAAACACCCCCGATCCTGCAGTGGTGAGTGAGCGATGGGAACGGCCAGAGACACTTTGGGGTCACCCCAAATCCCCCCTGATCCCCAAACCCAACCCCAAACCCGCCCCTCATCCTCCAGCGATGAGTGAGCACTGCTGGGAATGTCCTGAGACCCTTTGGGGTCACCCAGATCCCCAGGGAATACCCCCAAACCCAACCCCAAACCCGCCCCTCATCCTGCAGCGGTGAGTGAGCGCCTGGGAACGGCCAGAGATCCCTTTGGGGTCACCCCAAAACCCCCCTGATCCCCAAACCCACCCTGATCCTTCAGTGGTGAGTGAGCACTGCTGGGAGCGGCCAGAGATCCCTTGGGGTCACCCCAAAACCCCTGGGAACACCCCAAAACCCAACCCCAAACCCGCCCCTCATCCTGCAGCGGTGAGTGAGCACGGCTGGGAACATCCCAGTGCTGGGAATCACCCAAATCCCCCCTAGGAACACCCCCAAACCCGCCCCTCATCCTGCAGCGGTGAGTGAGCACAGCTGGATATGTCCCAGTGCTGGGAATCACCCAAATCCCCCCTAGGAACACCCCAAACCCGCCCCTCATCCTGCAGCGGTGAGTGAGCACAGCTGGGAATGTCCCAGTGCTGGGAATCACCCAAATCCCCCCTAGGAACACCCCAAACCCGCCCCTCATCCTGCAGCGGTGAGTGAGCAATGGGGGCAGTGGCCAGAGACCCTTTGGGGTCACCCAAATCCCCCTGGGAGCACCCAAAACCCCTGGGAGTGCCCAAATCCCCCAGGGAACACCCAACCTTCCCCCGATCCTGCAGCGGTGAGTGAGCGCGGCTGGGAACGGCCAGAGATCCCTTGGGATCACCCCAAAACCCCTGGGAACACCCCCAAGCCCACCCCTCATCCTGCAGCAGTGAGTGAGCACGGCTGGGTATGTCCCAGTGCTGGGAATCACCCAAATCCCCCCTAGGAACACCCCAAAACCCAACCCCAAACACCCCCGATCCTGCAGTGGTGAGTGAGCACGGCTGGGTATGTCCCAGTGCTGGAAATCACCCAAATCCCCCCTAGGAACACCCCAAACCCGCCCCTCATCCTGCAGCGGTGAGTGAGTGCGGCTGGGAATGTCCTGAGACACTTTGGGGTCACCCAAATCCCCAGGGAGCACCCAAATACCCTGGGAGTGCCCAAATCCCCCAGGGAACACCCCAAACCCGCCCCTCATCCTGCAGCGGTGAGTGAGCGCTGGGGGCAGTGGCCAGAGACCCCTTGGGGTCACCCCAAATCCCCCTGGGAATCCCCATCCACTGCCTGGGCTTGTGCCACAGCCCCTTCCTGGGGACCCACAGCCCCAACCTGGGGGTCCCAGAACCCCAACCTGGGGTCCCACACCCCATGAGCCCCCCATTAACGCCCCCTAATGCCCTTCCCAGGCTCCTGGGCCCCTTGGCAGCTGCAGACATCCTGCACCAGGGTGTGCCCCCAAATGGGGGTCCCACAACCCCAACCAGGGGTCCCACACCCCCTGAGCCCCCCAATACCCTCATTAACGCTCCCTGACCCCCTCCCCAGGCTCCTGGGCCCCTCAGCGGCCGCAGACATCCTGCACCAGGGTGTGCCTCCAATTGGGGGTCCCACAGCCCCAACTGGGGGTCCCACAACCCCAACCAGGGGTCCCACACCCCCTGAGCCCCCCAATACCCTCATTAACGCCCCCTGACCCCCTCCGCAGGCTCCTGGGCCCCTGGGTGGCCGCAGATATCCTGCACCAGGGTGTGCCCCCAATTGGGGGTCTCAGAGCTGCATCCGGGGGTCCCAGAACCCCAACCTAGGGTCCCACGACCCCCTGAGCCCCCCAATACCCTCATTAACACCTCCTGATCCCCCCTGAGCCCCCCATTAACGCCCCCTGCCCCTCTCCGCAGGCTCCTGGGCCCCTCGGCGGCCGCAGACATCCTGCAGCTGAGCAGCAGCCTCCCGCTGCAGAGCCGGGGCCGGGCGCGGCTGCTGGTGGGCAACGAGGACGTTCACATCATCGCCCGCTCCGACGACGAGCTGCTGGATGACTTCTTCCACGAGCAGGGCAGCGCGGGCAGCCAGGCAGGCGAGTGGGGGCACCTGGGGGCACCTGGGCACACCTGGGGACATGCGCGGCACACCTGGGGACATGGGGGGGACTTCTGGGCACACCTGGGGACACCTGGGGGCATCTGGGCACACCTGGGGACACCTGGGGGTACCTCGGGGTACCTGGGGACAGGGGGGACACCCACAGCCAGGCAGGCGAGTGGGGGCATGTGGGGACACCTGGGCACACCTGGGGACATGCGTGGGACACCTCAGGATACCTGGGCACACCTCAGGGTACCTTGGGACACCTGGGGACACCTGGGGGCACCTGGGCACACCTGGGGACATGCGCAGCACACCTGGGCACACCTGGGGGCACCTGGGGACACCTCGGGGTACCTGGGCACACCTGGGGACATGGGGGGGACTTCTGGGCACACCTGGGGACACCTTGGGGTACCTGGGCACACCTGGGGACACCTTGGGATACTTGGGCACACCTGGGGACATCTTGGGACACCTCAGGATACCTGGGCACACCTGAGGACACTTTGGTGTACCTGGGGACACCTTGGGATACCTGGGCACACCTCAGGCTACCTGGGCACACCTGGGGACACCTTGGGACACCTGGGCACACCTGGGGGCATCTTGAGATACTTGGGCACACCTAGGGACACCTTGGTACACCTGGGCATATCTGGGCACACCTGGGGACACCTTGGGATACTTGGGGCACACCTGGGGACACCTGGGGACACTTTAGGATGGGGGGGAGACCCACGACTGCGCAGGCGAGTGGGCACATCTGAGCACCTGGGGGCACCTGGGGGCACCTGGGGACAGGGGGAACCGGCAGGTGAGTGGGCACACCTGGGGACACCTGGGGGTACCTGGGGACATGGGGGGACACCCAGAGACACGGAGAGTGGGCACAGGGACATTTGGGGACATGGGGGGGGACAGGGAGAGACCCCCAAAACACGGCACAAACACAGGGACACGGCAGGGGCGGGGCCTGAAGAGGAGATGGGGCTTAACGGGGTGTGGCCTGTTGGGAAAGGGGTGGGGCTTAAAGGGGTGTGGTCTGGGAGGGAAGTGGGCTTGGCTGATTGACAGCTTGGGGTGGGTGGGCTGAGACGGGCGTGGTCTCATTGGGGGCGTGGTCCCATTGGGGCGTGGCCTCATTGGGGGCGTGGTCCCGTTGGGGGCGTGGCCTCTGCAGCCTCCAAAGCTCCCAATTCCCCTCCTCAGGGACCCTGTCCAGCATCCCCACGGCCCTGACGCGCTGGACCGAGGAGTGCAAGGTCCTGGACGCCGAGAGCATGCACGACTGCGTGTCTGGTGAGACCCCGGGAAAGGCCCCAGACCCCCGGGACCCCCCAGGAAAACCCCGGGACCCCCCCCCGGGAAAGCCCCCAGACCCCCGGGACCCCCCCAGGAAAAACCCCGGGACTCCCCCAGGAAAACCCCCAGACCCCCGGGACCCCCCCAGGAAAACCCCTGGGACCCCCCCAGGAAAACCCCCAGACCCCCGGGGCCCCCCCAGGAAAACCCCCAGAGCCCCCCAGGCAAACCCCCAGACCCCCGGGACCCCCCCAGGAAAACCCTCGGGACCCCCCCCAGGAAAACCCCCAGACCCCCGGGACCCCCCCAGGAAAACCCTCGGGACCCCCCCCAGGAAAACCCCCAGACCCCCGGGACCCTCCCAGGCAGCCCCCAGACCCCCGAGTCTCGCGCTTCCTTCCCCTCCCAGTGGTGAAGGTGCCCATCCTGGGGGTCCCACCCACCCCAAACCCCCCGTTTTTCCCCCCCCAGTTTTCAAGGTGCCCATCCTGGGGGTCCCACCCACCCCGGGGTCCCACCCACCCCGGGGTCCCACCCACCCCAAACCCCCCATTTCCCCCACATTGATCAAGGTGCCCATCCTGGGGGTCCCACCCATTTCCCCCCTCCCCGGTGGTGAAGGTGCCCATCCTGGGGGTCCCACCCATTTTCCCCCCCCCAGTGGTGAAGGTTCCCATCCTGGGGGTCCCACCCACCCCAAACCCCCCGTTTTCCCCCCTCCCCAGTGGTGAAGGTGCCCATCCTGGCCCGGCTGGAGGCGCTGCGGGACGAGGAGCTGGACGAGCGGCGCGAGAAGCGCCGGCGCCAGGCGGCCGAGGACGAGGCCAAAGGCGCCGAGCGCGGCCCCGAGGACAAGGACGGGGCGGAGACCCAGGTGAGAGACCCCCAAAAAAAACCCCCTGCCCCCCAATAAAAACCCCTTTAGGATATGGGGAAGGGTTCCCCTCCTTCATTCCCCGCCTTCCCAATCTCCCGCAGGACGCGGCGTCCAAAGCCGGCCCCGCTTCGGCCGATGTCGCCCCCCCAGGTAAATCCCTCCAGCTCACCTGGGGACCCCCCCCAACCACCACCTCCCAACGGCCAGAACCCCCCCCCAAAATACAAAACCAAGGCCCGAATCCCCCCCTGGAGCTGGCGCCGCGCGGGCTGAGGTAGTAGATTGTATAGTTGGAGGGTCACACCCCCGTCTCGGAGATAACTATACATTCTACTGTCTTCCTCGCGCGGCGCGCGCCGCCGCAGCCGGGGGGTCCCGGGGGTCCTGGGGGGTCCTGGGGGGCTGCAGCAGCAGGGGGAGGGGGGGTTGGATATCCCTGCATCTCCTCACCCCACCAGCACCTGCAGGAGTGGGGTTAAAATGGGGAAATTGGGGGTTTTTGGGAGGGTTGAAAGGGAGGGGTTGAATGGGGAGGTTGAGGGGGTTGATGGGGTTTTGGGGGGTGGGATGTGCCCCACCCTAAATTGTGTCCTGCTCTCCCCAAAATCGTCTCCTCCCCTGTAAATTTTCTCCTTCCCCCCCCCAGAATTTTCTCCTCCCTTCCAAAATTGTCTCCATCCCTCCCCAAAATTGTCTCCTCCCCCCCCAAAATTGTCTCCGTTCCCCCCCCAAAATTGTCTCCATTCCCCCCCCCAAAATTGTCTCCGTTCCCCCCCCCAAAATTGTCTCCATCTCTCCCCAAAATTGTCTCCGTTCCCCCCCCAAAATTGTCTCCATCCCTCCCCAAAATTGTCTCCATTCCCCCCCCAAAATTGTCTCCATCCCCCCCCAAAATTGTCTCCACCCCCCCAAAATTGTCTCCATCCCTCCCCCAAAATTGTGTCCGTTCCCCGCCCAGAATTGTCTCCTCCCCCCCAAAATTGTCTCCACCCCCCCCCAAAATTGTCTCCATCCCTCCCCAAAATTGTCTCCGTTCCCCCCCCCAAAATTGTCTCCATTCCCCCAAAATTGTCTCCATTCCCCCAAAATTGTCTCCTCCCCCCCCAAAATTGTCTCCATCCCCTCCCAAAATTTTCTCCATCCCCCCCCCCAAAATTGTCTCCATCCCCCCCCAAAATTGTCTCCGTTCCTCCAGAATTGTCTCCGTTCCCCCCCCAAAATTGTCTCCATCCCCCCCCCAAAATTGTCTCCGTTCCCCCCCCCCAAAATTGTCTCCGTTCCCCCCCCAAAATTGTCTCCATTCCCCCAAAATTGTCTCCCCCCCCCCAAAATTGTCTCCGTCCCCCCCCCAAAATTTTCTCCATCCCCCCCCAATTGTCTCCATTCTCCTCCCCCCCCAAAATTGTCTCCGTCCCCCCCAGAATTGTCTCCATCCCCCCCCCAGAATTGTCTCCATCCCCCCCCCAAAATTGTCTCCATCCCCCCCCAAAATTGTCTCCATTCCCCCCCCAAAATTGTCTCCATCCCTTCCCAAAATTTTCTCCGTCCCCCTCCCAAAATTGTCTCCATCCCCCCCCCCAAAATTGTCTCCATCCCCCCCAGAATTGTCTCCATTCCCCCCCCCAAAATTTTCTCCTCCCCCCCAAAATTGTCTCCGTTTCCCCCCCCCCCAGAATTTTCTCCTCCCCTCCAAACCCCCTCCTATCCCCACTCGGGACCCCCTCTCACTCGAGGGCCAAGCTGGATGTCTGGGATTCCCCAAAACAGGGGGAAAAAAGGGAGCTTGTGGGGTGGGGGGGGTGGGGGGGGGGCTCCCAAATCTCTGGGTGTCCCCCCCCCCCCAAAATGTTGATCCCTGCGTGTGTCCCACCCCCCCTCCCCTCCCCTCCCAGAACACAGCGGGACCCCGGGAGAGACCCCCCCTCCCGGCCCCCACCGGACTCTGGTGATGCTGGAACCGACGCCGACCCCCCCAGACCCCCCCCCAGGAGCCCCCCAAATCCCCGCTCGCCCCCCCCAGCCCCCCGAACACGAAGAGGGGGGGCCTGGACGACCCCCCCAGGACACCGAGGCCACTCAGATGGAGCTGTCACCCGCCCCCACCATCAGTGAGTGCTTGGGGGTTTTTTTGGGGGGGTGGGAATCCCTTGAGGAATTTTTTTGGGGGTTTTTCTCCTCTTTGGGGTCTCCCCAGATTTTGGGGGGGCTCCAGTGTTCCTGATCCCCCCTTCCCCTCTCCAGCGTCGCTGTCCCCGGAGCGGGCGGAGGACTCGGACGCGCTGACGGCCGTGAGCAGCCAGCTCGAGGGGTCCCCCATGGACACCTCCAGCTTGGCCTCCTGCACCTTGGAAGAGTCTGGGGGGGCTTCCTCTGCCCCCACTGCCCCCCAGAACCCCCCTGGAACCCCTCAAGGACCCCCTCCTGCCCCCCCCGACGCCGCTCAGCCGCCGGACGATAGGTGAGAGCCTCCCCCCCTTCCCCCCTGCTCTGTTGGGTGGGGGTCGTGGATTTGGGGTGGTCGTGGTTTTGGGCTGGTCGTGGTTTTGGAGGGGTCGTGGTTTTGGAGGAGTTGTGGTTTTGGGGTGGTTGTGGTTTGGGGGTGGTCGTGGTTTTGGGGTGGTTGTGGTTTTGGGGTGGTCGTGGGTTTGGGGTGGTTGTGGTTTTGGGGGTGGTCGTGGTTTGGGGGTGGTTGTGGATTTGGGGGTGGTTGTGGTTCTGGAGGGGTTGTGGTTTTGGAGGGGTCGTGGTTTTGGAGGGGTTGTGGTTTTGGGGGTGGTTGTGGATTTGGGGGTGGTCATGGATTTGGGGGTGGTTGTGGATTTGGGGGTGGTTGTGGGTTTGGGGGTGGTTGTGGATTTGGGGGTGGTCGTGGTTTTGGGGGTGGTCATGGGTTTGGAGGGGTCGTGGTTTTGGAGGGGTTGTGGGTTTGGAGGGGTTGTGGGTTTGGGGTGGTCGTGGTTTTGGAGGGGTTGTGGTTTTGGGGGTGTTCGTGGTTCTGGGGGGGTCCTGGTTTTGGGGGTGGTCCTGGTTTTGGAGGGGTCGTGGGTTTGGGGGTGGTCGTGGTTCTGGGGGTGGTCCTGGTTTTGGGGTGTCCCCCCTCGCTGATGTCACAGCTCTGCGATGTCACCCCCAGCTCGCCCCCAGCCTCATCCTCGGAGAGTTCGTCCACCCGGGACTCGGCCGGGGCCATTTCTGGGGCCGACTCGCGGGGGATCCTGGAGGAGCCGCTGCCGTCCACCAGCAGCGAGGAGGAGGATCCGCTGGCCGGTCAGTGCTGGCCTGTGTGCCCTCGGTGCCAGCCCCGTGTGCCCTCAGTGACACCCCTGTGTGCCCTCAGTGACACCCCCGTGTCCCCTGTCAGTGACACCCCTGTGTGCCCTCAGTGCCACCCCCGTGTCCCCTGTCAGTGACACCCCTGTGTGCCCTCAGTGCCACCCCTGTGTCCCCTCTCAGTGACACCCCCGTGTCCCCTGTCAGTGCTGGCCTGTGTGCCCTCAGTGACACCCCCGTGTCCCCTGTCAGTGCTGGCCTGTGTGCCCTCAGTGACACCCCTGTGTCCCCTCTCAGTGACACCCCTGTGTCCCCTGTCAGTGCTGGTCTGTGTGCCCTCAGTGACACCCCTGTGTCCCCTGTCAGTGCTGGCCTGTGTGCCCTCAGTGACACCCCTGTGTGCCCTCAGTGACACCCCTGTGTCCCCTGTCAGTGACACCCCTGTGTCCCCTGTCACTGGTCACTGACACCCCTGTGTCCCCTCTGGCCAGTCAGTGCCGGCCCTGTGTCCCCTCTCAGTGCCACCCCTGTGTCCCCTCTCACTGACACCCCTGTGTCCCCTGTCAGTGCTGGCCTGTGTGCCCTGTCAGTGACACCCCTGTGTCCCCTGTCAGTGACACCCCTGTGTCCCCTGTCACCGGTCAGTGCCAGCCCTGTGTCCCCTCTCAGTGCCAGCCCTGTGTCCCCTCTCATTGGTCACTGACACCCCTGTGTCCCCTGTCACTGGTCAGTGCCACCCCTGTGTCCCCTCTCATTGGTCAGTGCCACCCCATGCCCCATGTCCCCTCTGTCACCCTCCTGAACCCCCTGTCTCCCTGCAAGTTTCAGGTTGTCTGTGAAGGTTTTAAAGGGGTCCCCATGTGTTTTGGGGTGGCTCTGAAGGTTTTTAGGGATGTCCCTGAGAGGTCTTTAGGGATGTCCCTGAGGGTTCCAGGGTGTCCCTGATGGTTTTGGGGTGTCTCTGGGGGTTTCAGGGTGTCCCTGAGAAGCTTTTAGGGATGTCCCTGGGGGTTTTGGGGTGTCCCTGATGGTTTTGAGGTGTCCCTGAGAGATTTCAGGCTGTCCCCAGAGATTTTTAGGGCTCTCTCTCCCTGATGGTTTCGGGGTGTCCCTGAGGGATTTCAGGCTGTCCCCAGAGGCTCTTAGGGACATCCCTGGAAGGTTCCAGTCCATTCCCCGGGCTGTCCCCAACCCGTCCCCGCCGTGTCACAGGGATCAGCCTCCCCGAGGGCGTGGACCCCTCGTTCCTGGCGGCGTTACCGGATGACATCAGGCGGGAGGTGCTGCAGAACCAGCTGGGGATCCGCCCACCCGCGCGGGCCCCGCCCACCGCCAGCCCCGCCCCGCCCGTGGTGGCCAATCCCGGCCTCACCGAGGTCAGCCCCGAGTTCCTGGCGGCGCTGCCCCCGGCCATCCAGGAGGAGGTGGGTGTGGCCGTGCTGTGGGCGGGGCTAAAGGTTGGGTGTGGTATTGGGGCGGGGCTAAGAGGGGGTGGGTTTGGGTAGGACTAAAGGGTGTGGCCTGTTTGGGTGTGGCCACGTGGAGGTGTGGCCTCTTTGGGGTGAGTCCACATGGGGGCGTGGCCTCAGGGTGCAGCCTCTTTGGGACATGTCCCCATAGGGGTGTGGCCTGTTTGGGGTGTGTCCCCATATGGGCGTGGTCTCTCAGCATGTGACCTCTTTGGGACACCTCCCCTTAGGAATGTGGCCTCTCAGGGTGTGGCCTCTTTGGGACATGTCCCCATAGGGCTGTGGCCTCTTTGGGGAGTGATCTCTCAGGGCGTGGCCTCTTTGGGACACATCCCCATAGGGGCGTGGCCTCTTTGGGGTGTGGCCTCTCAGGGCGTGGACTCTTTGGGACATGTCCCCGTAGGAGTGTGGCCTCTTTGGGGTGTGGCCTCTCAGGGTGTGGCCTCTTTGGGGCGTGGTCTCTAAGGGCGTGGCCTCTTTGGCATGTGGTCTCTCAGGGTGTGGCCTCTTTGGCACATGTCCCCATAGGGGTGTGGCCTCTTTGGGGCATGGTCTCTCAGGGTGCACCTTCTTTGGGGTGTGGTCTCTCAGGGTGTGGCCTCTTTGGGGCGTGGTCTCAGGGTGTGCCCTCTTTGGGGCGTGGTCTCTCAGGGCGTGGCCTCTTTGGGGCGTGGCCTCTCAGGGCATGGCCTCTTTGGGGTGTGGTCTCAGGGTGCACCTTCTTTGGGGTGTGGCCTCTCAGGGCATGGTCTCTGTGGGACATGTCCCCATAGGGGTGTGGCCTCTCAGGGCGTGGCCTCTTTGGGGCGTGGTCTCTCAGGGCGCAGTCTCTTTGGGACATGTCCCCATAGGGGTGTGGCCTCTCTGGGTGTGGTCTCTCAGGGTGTCGCCTCTTTGGGACATGGTCTCCCAGGGTGTGGCCTCTTTGGGGCGTGGCCTCTCAGGGCATGGCCTCTGTGGGACACGTCCCCATAGGGGTGTGGCCTCTCAGGGCATGGCCTCTTTGGGCCGTGGTCTCTCAGGGCGTGGCCTCTTTGGGACATGTCCCCATAGGGGTGTGGCCTCTCTGGGGCATGGTCTCTCAGGGCGTGGCCTCTTTGGGACACATCCCCATAGGGGCGTGGCCTCTTTGGGGTGTGGCCTCTCAGGGCATTTCCTCTTTGGGGCATGGTCTCTCAGGGTGTGGCCTCTTTGGGACATGTCCCCATAGGGGTGTGGCCTCTTTGGTACACCCCCCCCCCCCCTCCATGGCCACGCTCTCTCTCTGGCCGTGCCCCCCGGCCGTGTCCCGTCCGGCCGTGTCCCAGCAGGCGCTGTCTGTCCCCCACAGGTGCTGGCGCAGCAGCGGGCGGAGCAGCAGCGGCGGGAGCTGGCTCAGGCCACGGGCTCGGACGCGCCCATGGACCCGGTGACGTTCATCCAGACGCTGCCGTCGGAGCTGCGGCGCTCGGTGCTGGAGGACATGGAGGACTCGGTGCTGGCCGTGATGCCGCCGGACATCGCGGCCGAGGCGCAGGCGCTGCGGCGCGAGCAGGAGGCGCGGCAGCGGCAGCTGATGCACGAGCGCCTCTTCGGCCACTCCAGCACCTCGGCGCTCTCGGCCATCCTGCGCAGCCCCGGTGAGGGGGGACCTGGCCTGCTGCCCCTGCATCCCTCTGTGTCCCCCTGCATCCGTGTGTGTCCCCCTGAGTCCCTCTGTGTACCCCTGAATCCCTCTGTGTCCCCCGAATCCCTGTGTGTCCCCCTGAGTCCCTCTGTGTACCCCTGGATCCCTGTGTGTCACCCCGAATCCCTGTGTGTCACCCCAGATCCCTGTGTGTCACCCTGAATCCCTCTGTGTCCCCCTGAATCCCTCTGTGTCCCCCACAGTTCCCTCTGTGTCACCCCTGAATCCTTGTGTGTCACCCCGAATCCCTGTGTGTCACCCTGAGTCCCTGTGTGTACCCCTGAATCCCTGTGTGTCACCCTGGATCCCTGTGTGTCACCCTGGATCCCTGTGTGTACCCCCAAATCCCTGTGTGTCACCCTGAATCCCTGTGTGTCACCCCGAATCTCTGTGTGTCCCCCTGGATCCCTGTGTGTCCCCCACAGTTCCCTCTGTGTCACCCCGAATCCCTCTGTGTCCCCCTGAATCCCTCTGTGTCCCCCCAAATCCCTCTGTGTCCCCAGTTCTCCCTGTGTCCCCCCCAGTTCTCTCTGCCCCCCCAGTTCCTTCAGTGTCATGTTGTTGTTGTCCCCTGCCCCCCCTTCCTTGTGTCCCCATCCTGATTCCCTCAGTCTGCCCCTGTCCCCAGGGTGCGAAATGTCCCTGACACCTGACGCGTTCCTGTGTCCCCCTGGTTGATGTGACATGTCCTTGGTGTGTGTGACACATCCCCAGTGTGTGACAAATCCCCAGTGTGTGACAAATCCCCGGTGTCCTCAGTGCGGTGTCCTCAGTCCTTGTGTGACACTCCCCTGCTGTCCTCAGCGTGTGACAAATCCCTGGTGTCGCTGGTGTGTGACACATCCCCAGTGTCCCCAGTCCGTGCCGTGTCCCTGCTCTGTGACACATCCCCGATGTCCCCAGTCTGTCCCTGCTGTGTGACACATTACTGGTGTCCCCAGTCCGTGCCATGTCCCCAGTGTGTGTCACATCCCCGGTATCCCCAGTCCGTTTCATGTCCCCACTCTGTGACACGTCCCTGGTGTCCCCAGTGTGTGACACATCCCCAGTGTCCCCAGTGTGTGTCACATCCCTGGTGTCCCCAGTGCATGCCGTGTCCCTGCTGTGTGACACATCCCCGGTGTACCCAGTCTGTGCCGTGTCCCCGCTCTGTGACACAGCCCTGGTGTCCCCAGTGTATGACATGTCCCCGGTGTCCCCAGTGTGTGCTGTGTCCCTGGTGTGTCACATCCCCGGTGTCCCCAGTGTGTGACACATCCCCAGTGTCCCCAGTCTGTGCCGTGTCCCTGGTGTGTGACAATTTCCCAGTGTCCCCAGTCTGTGCCGTGTCCCCACTCTGTGACACATCCCCAGTGTCCCCAGTGTGTGACACATCCCCGGTGTCCCCAGTGTGTGTCACATCCCCAGTGTGTGTCACATCCCCAGTGTCCCCAGTCCGTGCCGTGTCCCCACTCTGTGACACATCCCTGGTGTCCCTGCTGTGTGACACATCCCTGGTGTCCCCAGTGTCTGACATGTCCCCGGTGTCCCCATGCCCGCTGTGTGACACCGCTGTCCCTGTCCCCGCAGCGTTCACCAGCCGGCTCAGCGGCAACCGGGGCGTTCAGTACACGCGGCTGGCGGTGCAGAGGGGGGGCACCTTCCACATGGGGGGCACCGGCACCCACAGCAGGTCAGTGGGGCAGGGGCATGGCTGTGGGGCGGGGGCACGGCTGTGGGGTGGGGTCAGAGCTCTGGGGTGGGGTCATGGCTGTGGGGTGGGGTCATGGCTGTAGGGTTTGGTCATAGCACAGCTCTGGGGTGGGGGCACAGCTCCGGGGTGGGGTCACAGCTCTGGGCTGGGGTCATGGCTATGGGGTGGGGTCATGGTTGTGGGGTGAGGGCACAGCTGTGGGGTGGGGTCATGGCTGTGGGGTGGGGGCACAGCTCTGGGGTGGGGTCATGGCTGTGGGGTTGGGGTCACAGCACAGCTCTGGGGTGGGGTCATGGCTGTGGGGTGGGGGCACAGCTCTGGGGTGGGGTCACAGCTCTGGGGTTGGGGTCATGGCTCTGGGGTGGGGTCATGGCTGGGGGGTTGGGGTCACAGCACAGCTGTGGGGTGGGGTCACAGCTCTGGGGTGGGGTCACAGCTCTGGGGCTGGGGTCATGGCTGTGGGGTTGGGGTCACAGCACAGCTCTGGGGTTGGGGTCACAGCTCTGGGGCTGGGGTCATGGCTGTGGGGTTGGGGTCACAGCACAGCTCTGGGGTTGGGGGTCACAGCTGTGGGGTGGGGTCACAGCTCTGGGGTTGGGGTCATGGCTGTGGGGTGGGGGCACAGCTGTGTGGGGTTGGGGGTGACAGCAGGTCAGTGGGACTGAGGGGGTCGGGGGTGTCCAGATCTGTTTGGGTTCAATTTAGGGATCGTTTTAGGCTTGGTTTGGAGTCAGTTTTGGGTCAGTTTGGGTCAATGGGGGTAGAACTGTGTCCCCAGGCCAGCGGGCAGCAGCGTGGACAGGGCAGTTTGGGGCCAGTCTGGGGTCAGTTTTGGGGGCTCTCTGGGTCAGTTTGGGGGTGGTTTAGGACATGACCCATGTCCCCTGGCTGGCAGGCAGCAGCATGGACAGAGCAGTTTGGGATTGGTTTGGCACTCAGTTCGGGGTCAGTTTAGGTCAGTTTGGGGTCAGTCTCAGCTGTCCCCCCAGGCCAGCAGGCAGCAGCGTGGACAGGGCAGTTTGGGGTCAGTTTGGGGTCTGTTTTGGGCCAGTTTGGGTCACTTTGGGTCACTCCTGCCTGTCCCCCATCCCCAGGCCGGTGGGCAGCAGCGTGGACAGGGCAGTTTGGGGTCTGTTTTGGGCCAGTTTAGGGTCTGGTTTGGGTCACTCCTGCCTGTCCCCCATCCCCAGGCCAGCGGGCAGCAGTGTGGACAGGGCAGTTTAGGGTCACTTTGGGGTCTGTTTTGGGTCAGTTTGGGTCACTCCTGCCTGTCCCCCATCCCCAGGCCGGCGGGCAGCAGCGTGGACAGGGCACTTTGGGGTCAGTCTGGGGCTGGTTTACTGCTCTCTTTTGGGTCACTCCTGGCCATCCCCAGGCTGGCAGGCAGCAGCGTGGACAGGGCAGTTTAGGGTCACTTTGGACTCTGTTTTGGGTCACTCTGGGTCACTCCTGGCTATCCCCCCAGGCTGGCAGTCAGCATCATGGACAGGGCAGTTTGGGGCCAGTTTGGGGTCTGGTTTAATGCTCTCTTTTGGGTCGCTTTGGGTCACTCCTGCCTGTCCCCCATCCCCAGGCCGGCGGGCAGCAGCGTGGACAGGGCAGTTTAGGGTCACTTTGGGCTCTGTTTTGGGTCACTTTGGGTCACTCCTGCCTATCCCCCATCCCCAGGCCGGCGGGCAGCAGCGTGGACAGCCTGCTCCGCCTCCGTGGGCGGCTCCTGCTGGACCACGAAGCTCTGTCCTGCCTGCTGGTGCTGCTCTTCGTGGACGAGCCCAAGCTCAACACCAGCCGCCTGCACCGCGTCCTGCGCAACCTCTGCTACCACGCTCCCACGCGGGGCTGGGTGGTGCGCAGCCTCCTGTCCATCCTGCAGCGCAGCAGCGAGAGCGAGCTCTGCCTCGAGACCCCTCGCGGGACCCCCGGCCCGGCCGCCGAGGAGCGCCCAAGGGGCCGTGGAGGTGGAGGCGGCGGAGGAGGAGGCGGAGGTGGAGGAAGCCGCGCCGGGCCCGGCTCGGCCGCGGAGCCGCGCGGGCTGGACCTGCTGCACCGCATGGAATCGCGCAGCTCCGGGCAGCTCTCCTGGCTCTCCGTGTCCATGGACGCCGCCTTGGGCTGCAGGACCAACATCTTCCAGATCCAGCGCGCGCCCGGCCGCAAGCACACGGAGAAACACGCGGCGGCCGCCGGCTCCGCCGTCCACATCCACCCGCAGGCCGCGCCCGTGGTGTGCCGGCACGTGCTGGACACGCTCATCCAGCTGGCCAAGGTGGGCGCGCTGGGAGAGCTGGGGGTGTTTCTGGGCCTTTTGGGAGGTTTCTGGGAGGTTTTTGGCACGTTAAGGGGTGGTTCGGGGCTCTTTGGGGAAATTGGGGAAAGTTACTGGGTTTTTGGGAGGTTCCTGGGAGGTTTTTGGCACGTTTAGGGGTGGTTTGGGGGTCTTGGAGGAGAATTGGGGGGTGTTACTGGGCTTTTGGGGAGGTTCCTGGGAGGTTTTTGGCACGTTAAGGGGTGGTTTGGGGCTCTTTGGGGAAAGTTATTGGGTTTTTGGGAGGTTTCTGGAAGGTTTTTGGCACGTTAAGGGGCGGTTTCAGGCTGATCAAGGGAAATTGGGGGAAGTTACTGGGTTTTTGGGAGGTTTTTGGCACGTTAAGGGGTGGTTTGGGGCTCTTTGAGGAAACTGGGCAAAGTTACTGGGCTTTTTGGGAGGTTCCTGGAAGGTTTTTGGCACGTTAAGGGGTGGTTCGGGGAGGAATTGGAGGACATTAGAACCCATTTTTGGGTTTCTGGAAGGTTCCTTGAAGGTATTTTGGCATGTTAAGGGGTGGTTTGGGGCTCTTTGGGGAAAGTTATTGGGTTTTTGGGTGGTTCCTGGGAGGTTTTTGGCATGTTAAGGGGCGGTTTGGGGCTGATCAAGGGAAACTGGAGATCATAATTGGGGTTTTGGGAGGTTTCTGGAAGGTTTTTGGCACGTTTAGGGGTGGTTTGGGGCTCTTGGAGGAGAATTGGGGGGTGTTACTGGGCTTTTTGGGAGGTTCCTGGAAGGTTTTTGGCACATTAAGGGGTGGTTTGGGGAGGAATTGGAGGACATTAGAACCCGTTTTTGGGTTTCTGGAAGGTTCCTTGAAGGTATTTTGGCATGTTAAGGGGTGGTTTGGGGATGATCAGGGGAAACTGGGGAAAGTTACTGGGTTTTTGGGAGGTTCCTGGGAGGTTTTTGGCACGTTAAGGGGTGGTTTAAGGCTCTTTGGGGAAAGTTATTGGGTTTTTGGGAGGTTCCTTGAAGGTTTTTGGCACATTAAGGGGTGGTTTGGGGAGGAATTGGAGGACATTAGAACCCATTTTTGGGTTTCTGGAAGGTTCCTTGAAGGTATTTTGGCATGTTAAGGTTTGGGGGTCTTGGAGGAGAATTGGGGGATGTTACTGGGTTTTTGGGAGGTTTCTGGGAGGTATTTTGGCACGTTAAGGGGTGGTTTGGGGCTGTTCAGGGGAAATTGGGGAACATAATTGGGGTTTTGGGAGGTTTCTGGAAGGTTTTTGGCACATTAAGGGGTGGTTCGGGGAGGAATTGGAGGACATGAGAACCCATTTTTGGGTTTCTGGAAGGTTCCTTGAAGGTATTTTGGCATGTTAAGGGGCGGTTTGGGGCTCTTTGGGGAAAGTTATTGGGTTTTTTTTTTGGCACGTTAAGGGGTGGTTTGGGGGTCTTGGAGGAGAATTGGGGGGTGTTACTGGGTTTTTGGGGAGGTTCCTGGAAGGTTTTTGGCACGTTAAGGGGTGGTTCGGGGAGGAATTGGAGGACATTAGAACCCATTTTTGGGTTTCTGGAAGGTTCCTTGAAGGTATTTTGGCATGTTAAGGGGTGGTTTGAGGCTCTTTGGGGAAAGTTATTGGGTTTTTGGGAGGTTTCTAGAAGGTTTTTGGCACATTAAGGGGTGGTTTGGGGATGATCAGGGGAAATTGGGGGAAGTTACTGGGTTTTTGGGAGGTTTTTGGCACATTAAAGGGTGGTATGGGGCTCTTGGGGGAGAGCTGGGAGGAGTCTCTGGGCCTTTTGGGAGGTTTCTGGAAGGTTTTTGGCACGTTAAGGGGTGGTTTGGGGCTCTTTGGGGAAAGTTACTGGGTTTTTGGGAGGTTTCTGGAAGGTTTTTGGCACATTAAGGGGTGGTTCGGGGAGGAATTGGAGGACATTAGAACCCGTTTTTGGGTTTCTGGAAGGTTCCTTGAAGGTATTTTGGCACGTTAAGGGGTGGTTTGGGGCTCTTTGAGGAAACTGGGCGAAGTTACTGGGCTTTTTGGGAGGTTCCGGGAAGGTTTTTGGCACGTTAAGGGGTGGTTTGGGGCTCTTTGGGGAAAGTTACTGGGTTTTTGGGAGGTTCCTGGAAGGTTTTTGGCATGTTAAGGGGTGGTTTGGGGGGAAATTGGGGAATGCTAGAGCCCGTTATTGGGTTTCTGGAAGGTTCCTTGAGGGGTTTGGGTTTCTGGAAGGTTCCTTGGCACGTTAAGGGGTGGTTCGGGGCTCTTTGGGGAAATTGGGGAAAGTTACTGGGCTTTTTGGGAGGTTCCTGGAAGGTTTTTGGCACGTTAAGGGGTGGTTTGGGGCTGATCAGGGGAAATTTGGGACCCTAATTGGGTTTTTGGGAAGTTTCTAAGGGTTTTTTGGCACATTAAGGGGTGGTTTGGGGCTCTTTGGGGAACACTGAAGTATGGTATTGGGTTTCTGGAATGTTCCTTGAAGGTTCCATGGCACGTGAGGGAGTGATTTAGGGCTGTTCAGGGGAAATTGGGGAACGATAATTGGGTTTCTGGGGGGTTCCTTGAGGGGTCTTGGGGTTTGCTTGGGACATTTTGGGGTGCACTGGGGCACATTGAGGGGTAGCTGGGGGGGCACTGGAACATTCCATGGGGGAGCTGAGCGCCCCCCACACCTGGGGGCGCTTTGGGGGCAGGGGGAGGCACAACTGGGGACCCTTCCCCATACTTGGGGTCCCTCCCAGTGGCACTGGGATGGGGGGGGGATCCCCAAAACCTCTGTGGGGACTGGGATGGGGGGGGGGAGGATCCCCAAAACCTCTGTGGTGGGGGGGCTGGGATGGGGGGGCACAGGGGGACTCCGGGCTGGTTTTGGGGTGGTTTTGGGGTAGTTTTGGGGTGGTTTTGGGGTGGTTTTGGGATGGTTTTGGGGTGGTTTTGGGGTGGTTTTGGGATGGTTTTGGGGTAGTTTTGGGATGGTTTTGGGGTAGTTTTGGGATGGTTTTGGGGTAGTTTTGGGATGGTTTTGGGGTGGTTTTGGGATGGTTTTGGGGTGGTTTTGGGATGGTTTTGGGGTGGTTTTGGGGTAGTTTTGGGGTAGTTTTGGGGTGGTTTTGGGGTGGTTTTGGGATGGTTTTGGGGTGGTTTTGGGATGGTTTTGGGATGGTTTTGGGATGGTTTTGGGGTGGTTTTGGGATGGTTTTGGGATGGTTTTGGGGTGGTTTTGGGGTGGTTTTGGGCTGGTTTTGGGATGGTTTTGGGCTGGTTTTGGGCTGGTTTTGGGATGGTTTTGGGCTGGTTTTGGGGTAGTTTTGGGGTGGTTTTGGGGTGGTTTTGGGATGGTTTTGGGATGGTTTTGGGATGGTTTTGGGGTGGTTTTGGGGTGGTTTTGGGGTGGTTTTAGGGTGGTTTTGGGATGGTTTTGGGGTGGTTTTGGGCTGGTTTTGGGCTGGTTTTGGGCTGGTTTTGGGCTGGTTTTGGGGTGGTTTTAGGGTGGTTTTGGGATGGTTTTGGGGTGGTTTTGGGGTGGTTTTGGGATGGTTTTGGGGTGGTTTTGGGATGGTTTTGGGGTGGTTTTGGGATGGTTTTGGGATGGTTTTGGGATGGTTTTGGGGTGGTTTTGGGATGGTTTTGGGATGGTTTTGGGATGGTTTTGGGGTGGTTTTGGGGTAGTTTTGGGATGGTTTTGGGATGGTTTTGGGGTAATTTTGGGGTGGTTTTGGGGTCATCAGCCCCTCCTGTGTCCCCCCCAGGTCTTCCCCAGCCACTTCACCCAACAGCGAGGCCGAGACCCCGGCGCCGAGCCGGAGCGCGACCGCGGCCCCCCCAAATCCTCCGGGGGCAGCCCTTGCCCTCCCGCGCCCCCCCAAACCCCCCCAGCACCGCCGCCCCCTCCGCCCCCCAGCACCACCGCCCCCTCCCAAACCCTGCCCCCCCAGTCCCAATCGGGCTCGCTGTCCACCGATTTCTGGGACCTGCTGGTCAAGCTGGACAACATGAACGTGAGCCGGAAGGGGAAGGGGTCGGCGCGGGCCGGGGGCGGCGGGGGCGGCCCCGAGCCCGAGGCGGCCGGGGGGGGCCTGGAGGCGTCGCCCCTGGGGCAGCTGATGAACATGCTGTCGCACGGCGTCATCCGCCGCAGCCCCCTCCTCACCGAGAAGCTGCTGCGCCTCCTGTCCCTCATCTCCATCGCCCTCCCCGAGGGGGGCAAGGCCGGCGAGGGGGGGGCGGCGCCCCAGAACGGAGCCCCCGCCCCCCCCGCGCCCGCCCCGCCCGCTGCAGGGGGGGGGACAGGGACAGGGACGGGGGCAGGGGCGGGGGCGGCGCCTGGGAGCCCCCCGGGACAGGGGGGAAACGGAGGAGGAGGAGGAGGAGGAGGAGCGGCCACGGCTGGAGGAGCCGCGGGTGAGTGTGGGGACAGGGATGGGGACAGGGGGACAGAGGGTTGGCGATGGGGACAAGGATGGGGATGGGGATGGGGATGGGGACAGGGATGGGGACAGGGGGACATGGGGATGGGGATGGGACTGGGGATAGGGGGACAGGGATGGGGACAGGGGGACGGGGATGGGGACGGGGGGACAGGGATGGGGATGGGGGGACAGGGATGGAGAGAGGGGGATGGGGATGGAGAGAGGGAGAGGGATAGGGACAGGGGGACATGGGGATGGGACAGGGGACAGGGGGACAGGGATGAGGACAGATGAATGGGGACAGGGGGACAGGGATAGGGGGACAGGGATGGGGACAGGGGGACAGGGATGGGGATGGGGACAGGGGGATGGGGATGGGGACAGGGGGACAGGGATGGGGATGGGGACAGGGGGATGGGGATGGGGACAGGGGGACAGGGATGGGGATGGGGACAGGGGGACAGGGACGGGGATGGGGACAGGGATGGGGACAGGGGGACAGGGATGGGGATGGGGACAGGGGGACAGAGGGATGGGGACAGGGGGATGGGGGGACAGGGATGGGGGAACAGGGATGGGGACAGGGGGATATGGGGGCTGGGGGATGATGATAGGGATGGGGACATGGGGACATGGGGATGGGACAGGGGACAGGGATGGGGACAGGGGGATGATGATGGGGACAGGGGGACAGGGATGGGGACAAGGGGGATACGTGGTGTGAACACAGAGACAGGGATGGGATATGGGGACAGGGGGACGTGCTTGGGGCACATATGGGACACAGGAACAGGGCGACTGGGATGTGACATGGGAACAGGGACAGGGATGGGAACATAGGGATGGGGACAGAGCTGAGAGCATTGGATGGGGACATGGGGACAGGGATGGGACAGGGGTGGGACAGGGATAGGACATGGAGAGAATGCGGTGACAGGGATGGCACCCAGTGACACAGGGGGGTCACAGTGACACAGGGGGGTCACAGGGAGCAGCCTGTGCCAGGTGGATGCTGATGGCCTTGGTGGCATCTCCCACCCACTGCCACCACCCCCACCACCGTGTGTCCCTGCTGTCCCCAGCCCCTGCCAAGAGCTCCAAGTCCCCTGCCAAGGTCCCCGAGGGTGGCTCTGACCCCCGGCTGGCGGCCACGGGCCTGACCGAGAGCCAGCTCCAGCTCTCCGTGGAGGTACCGGGGGTGGCCAGGCTGGGCACAGGGGGGGGTGTCCCGCTGTCCCCTGCTGTCCCCAGGTGTCCCCAGGTGTCCCCAACCCCGCCGCGTGCCCCCCGCAGGTGCTGACGTCGCACTCGTGCTCGGAGGAGGGGCTGGAGGACGCGGCCAATGTCCTGCTGCAGCTGTCCCGCGGCGACGCGGGGACCAGGGACACGGTGCTGCGGCTGCTGCTCAGCGGGGCCCGGCAGCTGGGGGGGGCCCTGTGCCGCCAGATCGGTGAGGGGGGGGCCTGGGGAGGGGTTCAGAGCTGCCAAAATGGGGAGGGGGGGTCCTGGGGAGGGGTTCTGAGACACCAAAATGGGGAGGGGGGTCCTGGGAGGGCTGTGTGTCACCAGAATGGTGAGGGGGGGGCCTGGGGAGGGGGTTCTGAGCTGCCAAAATGGGGAGGGGGGGTCCTGGGAGGGGGCCCTGTGTCACCAAATTGGTGAGGGGGGGTCCTGGGGAGGGGTTCTGAGACACCAAAATGGGGAGGGGGGGTCCTGGGAAGGGGCTTGTGTCACCTGAATGGTGAGGGGGAGCCCCTGTGTCACCAAATCAGTGAGGGGGGGTCCTGGGAGGGGACCCTGTGTCACCAAATTGGTGAGGAGGGGTCCTGGGAGAGGCTTGTGTCACCAGAATGGTGAGGGGGGGGTCCTGTGTCACCAAATTGGTGAGGGGGGGTCTTGGGGAGGGGTTCTGAGCCACCAAAATGGGGAGGGGGGGTCCTGGGGGGGAGCCCTGTGCCACCAGATCGGTGATGGGGGGGGGTCCTGGGGGAGGGCTGTGTGTCACCAAATCAGTGAGGGGGGTCCTGTGCCACCAAATCAGTGAGGGGGGGTCCTGGGGTGGGCCCTGTGCTGCCAGAGTGATAATGAGGACTCCTGGGGGTGGGGGGCTCCTCTGTGATTGGGGGGGTGCTGGAGAGGATCTGGGCCGCCAGAGCAGCGTGGGGGTCCCAGGTGGGGCAGGCTGGGGGTGCCCCGTGGTCAGTGGGGGTGGTCAGAGGGTCCCAGCCCGTGTCACCCCCCCAGGGACGCTGCTGGCCGAGCTCCGTGAGTACAACCTGGAGCAGCAGCGGCGGGCGCAGCTCGAGGCCCCGTCCCCCGAGGGGCTCCCTGAGGAGCAGCCCCCCAGCGCCAAGCTCAAGGGCAAAATGCAGAGCCGGTGAGTGCCCGCCCAGCCCGGGGGGCTGGCGTGGCCATGGGGACACCTCCTGTCCCTGTCCTGGGCGTGGGGACACCTCCTGTCCCTGTCCTGGGCATGGGGGCACCTCCTGTCCCTGTCCTGAGTGCTGTGACACCTCCTGTCCCTGTCCTGGGCATGGGGGCACCTCCTGTCCCTGTCCTGAGTGCTGGGACACCTCCTGTCCCTGTCCTGGGTATGGGGACACCTCCTGTGCCTGTCCTGGGCACCACTGACCCCTCCTATCCTTGTCCTGGGCATGGGGGCACCTCCCGTCCCTGTCCTGGGCACCACTGACCCCTCCTGTCCCTGTCCTGAGTGCTGTGACACCTCCTGTCCCTGTCCTGGGCATGGGGGCACCTCCTGTCCTTGTCTTGGGCACCACTGACCCCTCCTGTCCTTGTCCTGGCCATGGGGGCACCTCCTGTCCCTGTCCTGAGTGCTGGGGACACCTCCTGTCCTTGTCCCGGGCACCACTGACCCCTCCTGTCCCTGTCCTGGGCATGGTGGCACCTCCTGTCCCTCTCTGGTGTCCATGCTGATGACCACTGTGCCACCATTCCCCATTGTCCCCACCGATGACCATTCCCCATTGTCCCCACTGATGACCACTGCCCATTCCGCCACATCCCTGCTGATGACCGCTGCCCATGCTGGTCTCCAGCAATGACCACTCCCTGTCATCCCTTTTGATGACCACTGCCCACTCCCCATTGTCCCCACCGATGACCACTGCCCATTGTCCCCACCGATGACCACTCCCCATTGTCCCCACTGATGACCACTCCCCACTGTCCCCACCGATGACCACTCCCCATTGTCCCCACTGATGACCACTCCCCACTGTCCCCACCGATGACCACTCCCTGTTGCCCCTCTGATGACCACTGCCCTTTCCTCCTGGTCCCCACTGATGACCGTTCCCCATTGTCCCCACTGATGACCACTCCCCACTGTCCCCACTGATGACCACTGCCCATTGTCCCACTGATGACCGTTCCCCATTGTCCCCACTGATGACCACTCCCCATTGTCCCCACTGATGACCACTGCCCATTTTCCCCACTGATGACCACTCCCCACTGTCCCCACTGATGACCACTCCCCACTGTCCCCACTGATGACCATTCCCGCTCCAGCAATGACCACTCCCTGTCATCCCTTTTGATGACCACTGCCCACTCCCTGTTGCCCCACTGATGACCACTGACCGCTGTCCCTGCCATTCCCCATGACCCCTGACCCCCGTCCTGTCCCCCAGCTTTGACACGACCGAGAGCGTGGTCATCGTGGCCATTCCCCATGACCCCTGACCCCCGTCCATGACCCCTGACCCCGTCCTGTCCCCCAGCTTTGACACGGCCGAGAGCGTGGTCATCGTGGCGTCGCAGAAGCGCGCTCTGGGCGGCCGGGAGCTGCAGCTGCCCTCCATGTCCGTGCTGACCTCCAAGACGTCCACGCAGCGCTTCTTCCTGCGCGTGCTGCAGGTCATCATCCAGCTGCGCGACGACACGCGCCGGGCGCACCGCAAGGCCAAGCAGCCCGGCCGGCTGGGTAAGGGCCGCTCCGGCCGCCGCGCTGACCGCTGGACATGCTGACCGCTGAGTGCACGGACTGCTGGACATGCTGACCGCTGGACATGCTGACCGCTGGACGTGCTGACCGCTGACTGCTGGACATGCTGACTGACTACTGTCTGTGCTGGACATGCTGACCGCTGGACATGCTGACCGCTGAGCGCTGAGCGCGTGGACTGCTGAACATGCTGACCGCTGACCGCTGGACATGCTGACCGCTGAGCACTGAGCGCGCGGACTGCTGGACATGCTGACCGCTGGCTGTGCTGGACATGCTGACCGCTGACCGCTGGCTGTGCTGACCACTGACCGCTGGCCATGCTGACCGCTGACTGCTGGACATGCTGACCGCTGTCCCTGCTGACCACTGTCCGTGCTGACCACTGACTGCTGACCGCTGTCTGTGCTGACCACTGTCTGTACTAACCACTGTCTGTGCTGACTGTGCTGACCACTGACCGCTGGCCATGCTGACTGACCACTGACTGCTGTCTGTGCTGACCACTGTCCATGCTGACCACTGACCGCTGTCCTTGCTGACTGACTGCTGGCTGCTGGCCGTGCTGACTGACCCCTGTCATTGCCGACTGACCACTGGCCATGCTGACCGCTGTCTGTGCTGACTGACCACTGGCCATGCTGACTGACTGCTGACTGCTGTCCATGCTGACCACTGTCTGTGCTGACCACTGGCCATGTTGACTGACCACTGTCCATGCTGACCGCTGTCCATGCTGACTGACCACTGACGGTGCTGTCTGTGCTGACTGCTGTCCGTGCTGTCCGTGCTGACCACTGTCCATGCTGACTGACTGCTGACCGCTGTCCGTGCTGTCCGTGCTGACCACTGTCCATGCTGACCACTGTCCGTGCTGTCCGTGCTGACCGCTGACCATGCTGTCTGTGCTGTCCATGCTGTCCGTGCTGTCCGTGCTGACTGACCACTGTCCGTGCTGACTGACTGCTGACCACTGTCCGTGCTGTCCGTGCTGTCCGTGCTGTCCGTGCTGACCGCTGCCCTCTGTGCCGCAGGCGCCGCGGGGCTGGGGGCGGCCGGCAGCATCCAGGCCGCCGTCCGGCAGCTGGAGGCCGAGGCCGACGCCATCATACAAATGGTACGTGAGGGCCAGAGGGCCCGGAGGCGGCAGCAGGGAGACACGGTTAGCACGGCCGCCTTCCTCCACCCTGCCCTGCTCTTCCTCCCTCCGCTCCTGCCTGCCCCGGCCCGGCCTCTTGGGCCTCCTCCTCCTCCTCCTCCTCCTCATCCTCGGCCTCCTCGGCCCGCCCCTCCTCGTCATTGTCACGCCCTCCTCATCATCCTCGTCATTCTCACCCCATCCTCATCATCCTCCTCATCCCCATCCCCTCCCTCCTCATCATCCCCATCATCCTCATCATCCTCACCCCATCCTCATCATCCTCATCCCCTCCTCATCATCCTCATCCCCTCCTCGTCATTCTCACCCCATCCTCATCATCCTCATCATCCTCACCCCCTCCCCATTGTCCTCACCCCATCCTCATCATCCTCGTCATTCTCACCCCATCCTCATCATCCTCCTCATCCCCATCCCCTCCCTCCTCATCATCCCCATCATCCTCATCCCCTCCTCCTCATCCTCATCATCCTCACCCCATCCTCATCATCCTCATCCCCTCCTTGTCATTCTCACTCCCTCCTCATCATCCTCATCCCCTCCCTCCTCATCATCCCCATTATTCTCAACCCCTCCCCATTGTCCTCACCCCCTCCTCATCATCCTCACTCCCTCCTCAGCCCCCTCATCCCTCCCCTTCCTCCATCCCTCCTCATCCTCCTCATCTTCCCTTCCCTCACCCTCCTCAGCCTCCTCCTTCCCATCCTCGTTCTCCCCTCCTCATCCTCGCTTCCCCTCCCCTCCTGCCCCCACTCCCCCACAGCAGCCTTCCTCCTGCCCGTCCCCATCATCACCCTCACCTTCCTCTTCATCATCCTCATCCTTCTCCTTCAGCCTCTTCCATCTTCATCATCCTCCCCCTCCTTCCCCCCCCTCCCCATCTCCCTCCCGCTTCTCCCCCTCCCCCCCCCCCATGTTTGGGGGTCCCCCCAGCCCGGGGGGGCTCTGGGGGCTCCCCCGGGGGGGTCCCGGCCCCCTAAAGCCGCCGCCGTCCCCCCCAGTCGGAGGCCGGGCCCGCGGACGCCGTCCCCCGGCGCGAGGAGTCGCCCATGGACGTGGACCAGCCCTCGCCCGCCCCGCAGGACGTGGGTGAGAACCCCCCCGGTCACCCCCCAGTACGGCCCAGTGCCAACCAGTGACCTCCCAGTGCCACCCAGTGCCACCGAGAACCCCCCTGGTCACCCCCAGAACGGCCCAGTGCCACCCAGTGACCTCCCAGTGCCACCCAGTGCCAACCAGTGACCTCCCAGTGCCACCCAGTCACCCTCCAGAACGGCCCAGTGCCAACCAGTGCCACCCAGTGCCACCCAGTCACCTCCCAGTGCCACCCAGTGCCACCAAGAACCCCCCCGGTCACCCCCCAGAACGGCCCAGTGCCACCCAGTGCCAACCAGTGCCACCCAGTCACCTTCCAGCACTGCCCAGTCACCCCCCAGTACGGCCCAGTGCCACCCAGTGCCACCGAGAACCCCCCCGGTCACCCCCAGTATGGCCCAGTGCCACCCAGTGCCACCCAGTGCCACCGAGAACCCCCCCGGTCACCCCCAGAACGGCCCAGTGCCAACCAGTGCCACCCAGTGCCAACCAGTGCCACCCAGTCACCCTCCAGTATGGCCCAGTGCCAACCAGTGCCACCCAGTGCCAACCAGTGCCACCCAGTCACCTCCCAGTGCCACCCAGTGCCACCGAGAACCCCCCCGGTCACCCCCCAGTACGGCCCAGTGCCAACCAGTCACCCTCCAGTACGGCCCAGTGCCACCCAGTCACCCAGAGTGCTGCCCTGTCACCCTCCAGTGTAGCCCAGTCACCACCCAGTGCCACCCAGTCACCCTCCAGTTTGGCCCAGTGCCACCCAGTCACCCCCAGTGCCACCCAGTCACCCACAGTGCCACCACTGGGGCCATCCCCGCTCCCGGGCTGGTGCTGGTGTGGGGCCATCCCAGTGTCACTGCAGGGCGTGGCACTGCTGGGGTGGGGTGGCACTGCTGGGGTGTCACTGTTCATATGGGTGTCACTGTTCATATGGGTGTCACTGTTGGGGTGTCACTGTTTGGGTGTCACTGCTCACATTGGGTGTCACTGCTGGGGTGTCACTGCTCACACTGGGTGTCACTGTTCATATGGGTGTCACTGTTCATATGGGTGTCACTGTTTGGGTGTCACTGCTCACACTGGGTGTCACTGCTGGGGTGTCACTGCTCACACTGGGTGTCACTGTTGGGGTGTCACTGTTCACACTGGGTGTCACTGCTGGGGTGTCACTGCTCACACTGGGTGTCACTATTGGGGTGTCACTGTTTGGGTCTCACTGCTCACACTGGGTGTCACTGTTGGGGTGTCACTGTTTGGGTGTCACTGCTCACATTGGGTGTCACTGTTTGGGTGTCACTGCTCACACTGGGTGTCACTGTTGGGGTGTCACTGTTGGGTGTCACTGCTCACACTGGGTGTCACTGTTGGGGTGTCACTGTTTGGGTGTCACTGGGTGTCACTGCTCACATTGGGTGTCACTGTTCACACTGGGTGTCACTGTTGGGGTGTCACTGCTCACACTGGGTGTCACTGTTGGGGTGTCACTGCTCACTGGGTGTCACTGTTGGGTGTCACTTTTGGGGTGTCACTGCTCACACTGGGTGTCACTGTTTGGGTGTCACTGTTGGGTGTCACTGTTTGGGTGTCACTGCTCACACTGGGTGTCACTGCTCACACTGGGTGTCACTTTTGGGGTGTCACTGCTCACACTGGGTGTCACTGCTTGGGTGTCACTGTTTGGGTGTCACTGCTCACACTGGGTGTCACTGTTGGGGTGTCACTGCTCACACTGGGTGTCACTGCTCACACTGGGTGTCACTGTTGGGGTGTCACTGCTCACACAGCCATGTCCTGACCGTGTCCCCCCCACGCCAGGCCCCGAGGCCGCGCAGGGCGGGGACCGGGACCGGGACAGGGACAGGGACAGGGACAGGGACAGGGAGGAGCGGCCCCCGGAGCTGCCCCTGCTGAGCGAGCAGCTGAGCCTGGACGAGCTGTGGGACATGCTGGGAGAGTGCCTCAAGGAGCTCGAGGAGTCGCACGACCAGCACGCCGTGCTCGGTGCGTGTCCCCACCCTGTCCCCAGCCTGTCCCACACCACCCACTGACCCCACGCTGTCCCCGTGCTGTCCCCTGCCCCAGGCCACCCACTGTCCCCACGCTGTCCCCACGCTGTCCCCGTGCTGTCCCCGTGCTGTCCCACGCCACCCACTGACCCCACGCTGTCCCCAGCCTGTCCCCTGCCCCACGCCACCCACTGTCCCCGTGCTGTCCCCATGCTGTCCCCAGCCTGTCCCACGCCACCCACTCACCCCACGCTGTCCCGAGCCTGTCCCCAGCCTGTCCCCTGCCTGTCCCCGTGCTGTCCCCATGCTGTCCCTGTGCTGTCCCCTGCCCCACGCCACCCACTGTCCCCACACTGTCCCCACACTGTCCCCATGCTGTCCCCTGCCCCACGCCACCCACTGTCCCCACACTGTCCCCACACTGTCCCCATGCTGTCCCCTGCCCCAGGCCACCCACTGTCCCCACACTGTCCCTGTGCTGTCCCCGTGCTGTCCCCGTGCTGTCCCCTGCCCCACGCCACCCACTCACCCCACACTGTCCCCGTGCTGTCCCCAGCCTGTCCCCTGCCCCATGCCCCTATCCCTACTCTGTTCCCTGCCCCATGCCACCACTGCCCCTGTCCCCATGCCATCCCCTCCCTGTCCCCTGCCCCACACCACCACTGCCCCTGTCCCCACGCTGTCCCCACGCTGCCCCCATGCTGTCCTAACACTGTCCCCGTGCTGACCCCTGTCCCCACTACACCCACTGACCTCACATTGTCCCCACACTGTCCCTGTGCTGTCCCCTGCCCCGTGCCACCACTGTCCCCGTTGTCCCCCAGTTCTCCAGCCGGCCATTTGAGGCGTTTTTCCTGGTGCATGCCACCACTGCCCCTGTCCCTGTGCTGTCCCTGTGCCATCCCCACCCTGTCCCTGTGCTGTCCCCTGCCCCACACCACCACTGTCCCCATTGTCCCCCAGTTCTCCAGCCGGCCGTTGAGGCGTTTTTCCTGGTGCACGCCACCACTGCCCCCTGTCCCCATGCTGTCCCCAGCCTGTCCCCATGCACTCCCCACACTGTCCCCACGCTGTCCCCTGCCCCATGCCACCACTGCCCCCTATCCCTGTGCTGTCCGTGTGCCATCCCCACGCTGTCCCCTGCCCCGTGCCACCATTCCCCCGTTGTCCCCCAGTTCTCCAGCCGGCCATTCGAGGCGTTTTTCCTGGTGCACGCCACCACTGCCCCCTGTCCCCATGCTGTCCCCAGCCTGTCCCCTGCCCCATGCCACCACTGCCCCCTATCCCTGTGCTGTCCCCATGCTGTCCCTGTGCCATCCCCACCCTGTCCCCTGCCCTGTGCCACCATTCCCCCGTTGTCCCCCAGTTCTCCAGCCAGCTGTCGAGGCGTTTTTCCTGGTGCACGCCACCACTGTCCCCTATCCCCACACTGTCCCCATGCTGCCCCCATGCTGTCCCCATGCTCTCCCCATGCCATCCCCACGCTGTCCCCTGCCCCGCGCCACCACTGTCCCCGTTGTCCCCCAGTTCTCCAGCCGGCCGTCGAGGCGTTTTTCCTGGTGCACGCCACCACTGCCCCCTATCCCTGTGCTGTCCCCACCCTGTCCCTGTGCCATCCCCACCCCGTCCCCTGCCCCACGCCACCACTGTCCCCATTGTCCCCCAGTTCTCCAGCCGGCCGTCGAGGTGTTTTTCCTGGTGCACGCCACCACTGTCCCCACACTGTCCCCTGCCCCACACCACCACTGTCCCCATTGTCCCCCAGTTCTCCAGCCGGCCGTCGAGGCGTTTTTCCTGGTGCACGCCACCACTGCCCCCTATCCCTGTGCTGTCCCCACGCTGTCCCTGTGCTGTCCCCCGCCCCACACCACCACTGTCCCCGTTGTCCCCCAGTTCTCCAGCCAGCCGTCGAGGCATTTTTCCTGGTGCACGCCACGGAGCGCGAGAGCCGCCCGCCGGTGCGGGACACGCGGGAGAGCCAGCTGGCGCACATCAAGGACGAGCCCCCGCCGCTGTCCCCCGCGCCCCTCACGCCCGCCACCCCCTCCGCCCTGGACCCCTTCTTCTCCCGGGAGCCCTCGGCCATGCACATCTCGGCCAGCCTGCCCCCGGACACGCAGAAATTCCTGCGCTTCGCCGGTGAGATGGGGACAGGGGGGGCTTCACTGGGGGAGCTTCGGGGTTTGGGAGAGTGGGGAAGGGGATTGGGAGTGTGGGGAAGGGGATTGGGAGTGTGGGGAAAGGGTTTGGGAGTTGGGGAAAGGGTTTGGGAGGGCTGAAGGCAGCTTGGAGGGTGTTTAGGGGCTTTGGGCAGGGGGTTTGGGGAGGCTGAAGGCAGCTTGGAGGGCGTTTGGGGGCAGCTTTTGGGGTTTGGGCAAGTGGGGAAGGGGATTGGGAGTGTGGGGAGGGGGTGAAGGCAGCTTGGAGGGCGTTTGGGGGCTTTGGGCAGAGGGTTTGGGGGAGCTTAGGGGATTGGGAAGGGGATTGGGAGTGTGGGGAAGGGGGTTTGGGAGGGCTGGGAGGGGCACTGGGGCTACTGGAGGGAGTTTTGGGAGAGCTCAGGGTGTGGAGAAGGGGATTGGGAGTTTGGGGAGGATGTTTGGGGGGGCATGAAGGCAGCTTGGAGGGTGTTTGGGGGCAGCTTTTGGGGTTCGGGAAAGTGGGGAAGGGGATTGGGAGTGTGGGGAAGGGGTTTGGCAGGGCTGAAAGCAGCTTGGAGGGCATTTGGGGGGAGCTTTTGGGGTTTGGGAAAGCGGGGAAGGGGATTGGGAGTGGGAGAGGGTTTGGGGGGGCTGAAGGCAGCTTGGAGAGCGTTTAGGGGCTTTGGGTGGGGGGTTTGGGGGAGCTTAGGGGATTGGGAAAGGGATTGGGAGTGTGGGGAAGGGAGTTTGGGGGGACTGGGAGGGGCACTGGGGGTGCTGGAGGGAGTTTTGGGAGAGCTCAAGGTGTGGAGAAGGGGATTGGGAGCGTGGGGAGGGGCTGAAGGCAGCTTGGAGGGTGTTTGGGGGCTTTGGGCAGGAGGGTTTGGGGGAGCTTAGGGAATTGGGGAAGGGGATTAGGAATGTGGGGCAAGGGTTTGGGGGGCTGGAAGGGGAACTGGGGGGTTTGGGGGAGCTTTTGGGGTTTGGGAAAGTGGGGAAGGGGATTGGGAGTGTGGGGAGAGGGTTTGGGGGGGCTGAAGGCAGCTTGGAGAGCGTTTAGGGGCTTTGGGTGGGGGGTTTGGGGGAGCTCAGGGGATTGGGAAGGGGATTGGGAGTGTGGGAAGGGGGTTTGAGGGGCTGGGAGGGGCACTGGGGGTATTGGAGGGAGTTTTGGGGGAGCTCAGGGTGTGGAGAAGGGAATTGGGAGCGTGGGGAGAGGCTGAAGGCAGCTTGGAGGGTGTTTGGGGGCTTTGGGCAGGAGGGTTTGGGGGAGCTTAGGGAATTGGGAAAGGGATTGGGAGTGTGGGGAAGGGGTTTGGGGGGCTGTGAAGGCAGCTTGGAGGGTGTTTGGGGGGAGCTTTTGGGGTTTGGGCAAGTGGGGAAGGGGATTGGGAGTGTGGGGAAGGGGTTTGGGGGCATTGGGGGGGGTTGGGAAAGCTCAGGGTGTGAGGAAGGGCTTTGGGGGTGTGAGGAAGGGGTTTGGGGGGGATTTGAGGGGGCTGGGGAGAGCCTCAGATTTGGGGACAGGGTTTTGGGGGGTCAGGGGGGACTTTGGGGTGTGGGGAAGGGATTTGGAGGGATTTGAGAGGGGTTTGGAGGGATTTGAGAGGGGTTTGGAAGGATTTGAGAGGGGTTTGAGAGGGATTTGGATTGGAGGGGTTTGGAGGGATTTGAGAGGGGTTTGGAGGGATTTGAGAGGGATTTGAGAGGGGTTTGAGAGGGATTTGAGAGGGATTTGGAAGGATTTGAGCGGGGTTTGGAGGGATTTGAGAGGGATTTGAGAGGGATTTGAGAGGGGTTTGAGAGGGATTTGAGAGGGGTTTGGAGGGATTTGAGAGGGATTTGAGAGGGGTTTGGAGGGATTTGAGAAGGGTTTGGAGGGATTTGAGAGGGGTTTGGAGGGATTTGAGAGGGGTTTGAGAGGGATTTGAGCGGGGTTTGGAGGGATTTGAGCGGGGTTTGGGAGGGATTTGAGAGGGATTTGAGCGGGGTTTGGGGGGATTTGAGAGGGGTTTGGATTGGAGGGATTTGGAGGGATTTGAGAAGGATTTGGAGGGATTTGAGAGGGATTTGGAGGGATTTGAGAGGGGTTTGGATTGGAGGGATTTGAGAGGGGTTTGGAGGAGCCCCAAAGCTTTGGGGAGGGAAACCTCAGGGGATTTTTGGGCTCCTCAAGTCTTTGGCAAAGTGAAATTCAGGAAAGGTGAATCTGTGGGATTTTTAACCTCCTCAACACTTTGCCATCCGTCCCCACCCACAACCACCAACACCGACGGGGCCAAACCTCCCCTTCCCGAAACACCACAACCACCAGGCATTTAGAAAAGGGGGGTTCCCCGATTCAAGGACACCCCCAAAACCCCTTTTTTTGTGTTTGTTTCCCCTCCCCAGAGACGCACCGGACGGTGCTGAACCAGATCCTGCGGCAATCCACCACCCACCTGGCCGACGGCCCCTTCGCCGTGCTGGTCGACTACATCCGCGTGCTGGACTTCGACGTCAAGCGCAAGTGCGTGGCCTGGGGGTCCCAAAAAACGGGGTCCCAAAAAAATGGGGGGTCCCCCCAGAGCACCTGACGCCCCCGTTTTTGGCCCTGGCCAGGTATTTCCGGCAGGAGCTGGAGCGCCTGGACGAGGGCCTGCGCAAGGAGGACATGGCCGTGCACGTGCGGCGCGATCACGTCTTCGAGGACTCGTACCGGGAGCTGCACCGCAAATCCCCCGAGGAGATGAAGAACCGACTGTGAGGGCCCTGGGAACTCCAAAATATCCACTAGGAACCCCAAATATCCCCTGGGAACCCCAGAGTATCCCCTGGGAACCCCAAAATATCCACTAGGAACCCCGGGATATCCCCTGGGAACCCCAGGATATCCTCTGGGAGCCCCAGAATATCCACTAGGAACCCCAAAATATCCACTAGGAACCCCAGAATATCCCCTGGGAACCCCAGGATATCCTCTGGGAGCCCCAGGATATCCCTTGTGGACCCAAAAATATCCCCTGGGAACTGTAAAATGTCCCCTGGGAGCCCCAAAATATCCCCTGGGAACCCCAGGATATCCTCTGGGAGCCCCAGAATATCCCCTGGGAACCCCAGGATATCCTCTGGGAGCCCCAGAATATCCACTAGGACCCCCAAAATACTGCCTGGGATATCCAAAATATCCCCTTGCAACCCCAAAATATCCCCTAGGGAAAAAAAAAAAAAAAAAAAAAAAACCAAACAACTGGAACCCTAAAATATCCCCTAGGAACCCCTAAAACATCCCCTGGGAACTGTAAAATGTCCACTGGGAGCCCCAAAATAACCCCTGGGAACCCTAAAATGCTGCTTGGGATATCCAAAATATCCCCTGGGAACCCCAGGATATCCCCTAGGAACATCAAAATACTGCCTGGGATATCAAAAATGTCCACTGGGAACCCCAAAAATGACCCCTGGGACCCTAAAATATCCCCTAGGAACCCCTAAAATATCCCGTGGGAGCCCTAAAATGTCCCCTGGGAACCCTAAAATAACCCCTGGGAACTCTAAAATATTCCCTGTAATCCCTAAAATATCCCCTAGGAACCCCAAAATACTGCCTGGGATATCAAAAATGTCCACTGGGAGCCCCAAAATATCCCTTGGGAACCCCAAAATAACCTCTGGGAACCCTAAAATGCTGCCCGGGATATATAAAATATCCCCTGGGAACCCTAAAATGTCCAAAACCACCTCCACTCTCCCCAAACCCCCTCTCCCATCCCACTTGAATCCCAAAACCCCCTCAAATCCCCCCCAAACTCCCCCAAAACCCCCTCAAATCCCCCCCAAACCCCCTTCACCCTCCCCAATCCCCCCCAACCCCCCCTCCCCACTCCCCAAACCCTCTCTCCCACCCCACTTAACCCCTGAATCCCCCCAATTTCCCCCTCCATCCTCCCCAAATCCCCCCCAAAACCACCTCCATCCTTCCCAAACTCCCCCAAAACCACCATCATTCCTCTCCAAACTCCCCCAAAACCACCTCCACTTTTACCAAACTCCCCCAAAATCACCTCAAATCCCCCCCAAACCCCCTCCACCCTCTCCAAATCCCCCCAAAGCCCCTCTCCCACCCCACTTAACCCCCAAATCCTCCCAAAACCACCTCCATCCTCTCCAAATCCTCTCTTGGTCTCTCTAATCCCCAAATTCCTCCCCAAACTCCCCCAAAAACACCTCCACGCTCCCCAGTTCCCCTCAATACCACCTCAAATCCCCCCAAACCCCCTCTCCCACCCCACTTAACCCCCAATTTGCCCCAAAACGACCTCCAAAACCCAAAATTCCTCCCCAGTTCCCCCCAAAACCACCTCTATCCTCTTCAATCCCCCCAAAACCCCTTCCATCCTCCCCAGTTCCCCCCAAAATCCCCTCCCCTCTCCCCAAACTCCCCCAAAACCACCTCAAATCCCCCCAAAACCCCCTCCCCTCTCCCCAAACCCCCTCTCCCACCCCACTTAACCCCCAATTCCCCTCAAAACCACCTCCAAACCCCAAAATTCCTCCCCAAACTCCCCCAAAACCACCTCCATCCTCTTTAAACTCCCCCAAAACCACCTCCACTCTCCCCAAATCCTCTCTCTTGGTCTCCCTAATCCCCAAATTCCTCCCCAAATCCCCCCCAAACCCCCTCCACCCTCCCCGAATCTCCCCAAAACCACCTCAAATCCCCCCAAAACCCCCTCCACTCTCCCCAAACCCCCTCTCCCACCCCACTTAACCCCCAAACTCCCCCAAAACCCCCTCCATCCTCTCCAAACTCCCCAAAACCACCTCAAATCCCCCCAAAACCCCCTCCACCCACCCTGAATCCTCCCAAAATCCCCTCCCCTCTCCCTAAACTCCCCCAAAACCACCTCAAATCCCCCCCAAAACCCCCTCCATCCTCCCCAAATCCCCCCCAAAACCCCCTCCATCCTCTTTAAACTCCCCCAAAACCACCTCCACTTTTACCAAACTCCCCCAAAACCCCCTCAAATCCCCCCAAACCCCCTCTCCCACCCCACTTAACCCCCAATTTGCCCCAAAACGACCTCCAAAACCCAAAATTCCTCCCCAAACTCCCCTAAAACCACCTCCACCCTCCCCAAATCCTCTCTCTTGGTCTCCCTAACCCCCAAATTCCTCCCCAAATTCCCTAAAACCCCCTCCACCCTCTCCAAATCCCCCCAAAACCTCCTCCACCCTCCCCAAACCCCCTCTCCCACTCACCAACCCCCCCCCAAACCCCCTCCATCCTCTCCAAACCCCCTCTCCCACACCACTTAACCCCCAATTTCCCCCTAAAACCCCCTCCACCCTCCCCGAATCCCCCCCAAAACCACCTCCATCCTCTTTAAACTCCCCCAAAACCACCTCCACTCTCCCCAAATCCTCTCTCTTGGTCTCCCTAATCCCCAAATTCCTCCCCAAATCCTCCCAAAACCCCCTCCACCCTCCCCGAATCTCCCCAAAACCACCTCAAATCCCCCCAAAACCCCACTCCCACCCCACTTAACCCCCAATTTCCCCCCAAAACCCTCTCCACCCTCCCCGAATGCCCCCAAAACCACCTCCATCCTCTTTTAACTCCCCCAAAACCACCTCCACTCTCCCCAAACCCCTTCTCCCACCCCACTTAACCCCTGAATCCCCCCAATTTTGCCCTCCATCCTCCCCAGATCCCCCTAAAACCACCTCCACTCTCCCCAAACTCCCCCAAAATCACCTCAAATCTCCCCAAACCCCCTCTCCCACCCCACTTAACACCCAATTCCCCCCAAAGCCACCTCCATCCTCCCCAAACTCCCCAAAACCACCTCAAATCCCCCCAAAACCCCCTTCACCCTCCCCAGATCCCCCCAAAATCCCCTCCCCTCTCCCCAAACTCCCCCAAAACCACCTCAAATCCCCCCAAAACCCCCTCCACTCTCCCCAATTCCCCCTAAAACCACCTCCACCCTCCCCAGTTCCCCTCAATACCACCTCAAACCCCCCCAAAACCCCCTCCACCCACCCTGAATCCCCCCAAAATCCCCTCCCCTCTCCCCAAACTCCCCCAAAACCACCTCAAATCCCCCCCAAACCCCCTCTCCCACCCCACTTAACCCCCAATTGCCCCCTAAACCCCTTCCATCCTCCCCAGATCCCCCCAAAACCACCTCCACTCTCCCCAAATCCTCTCTCTTGGTCTCCCTAATCCCCAAATTCCTCCCCAATTCCCCCCAAAAACTCCTCCAAATCCCCCCCAAACCCCCTCCCCTCTCCCCAAACCCCCTCTCCCATCCCACTTAACCCCCAATTCCCCTCAAAACCACCTCCATCCTCTCCAAACTCCCCCAAAACCACCTCCACCCTCCCTGAATCCCCCCAAAACCACCTCCACCCTCTCCAAATCCTCTCTTGGTCTCCCTAATCCCCAAATTCCTCCCCAAATCCCCCCCAAACCCCCTCCACCCTCCCCGAATCTCCCCAAAACCACCTCAAACCCCCCCAAAACCCCCTCCACTCTCCCCAAACCCCCTCTCCCACCCCACTTAACCCCACAATTTTCCCCTAAACCACCTCCAAACCCCAAAATTCCTCCCCAAACTCCCCTAAAACCACCTCCATCCTCTCCAAACTCCCCCAAAACCACCTCCACTCTCCCCAAATCCTCTCTCTTGGTCTCCCTAATCCCCAAATTCCTCCCCAAATCCCCCCAAACCCCCTCCACCCTCCCCAGATCCCTGCAAAACCACCTCCACTCTCCCCAAACTCCCCCAAAACCCCTTCCACTCTCCCCAAACCCCCTCTCCCACCCCACTTAACCCCCAAACTCCCCCAAAACCCCCTCCATCCTCTCCAAACTCCCCAAAACCACCTCAAATCCCCCCAAAACCCCCTCCACTCTCCCCAATTTCCCCCAAAACCCCCTCCACCCTCCCCGAATACCCCCCAAAACCGCCTCAAATCCCCCCAAAACCCCCTTCACCCTCCCCAGATCCCCCCAAAATCCCCTCCCCTCTCCCCAAACTCCCCCAAAACCACCTCAAATGCCCCCAAACCCCCTCTCCCACCCCACTTAACTCCCAAAACCCCCTCCACCCTCCCCAAACTCCCCCAAAACCACCTCAAATCCCCCCAAAACCCCCTCCACCCACCCTGAATCCCCCCAAAATCCCCTCCCCTCTCCCCAAACTCCCCCAAAACCACCTCAAATCCCCCAAAACCCCCTCTCCCAACCCATTTAACCCCCAATTTCCCCCAAAACCACCTCCATCCTCCCCAAGTTCCCCCAAAACCCCCTCCACTTTTACCAAACTCCCCCAAAACCACCTCCATCCTCTTTAAACTCCCCCAAAACCACCTCCACCCTCCCCAAACTCCCCAAAACCACCTCAAATCCCCCCAAAACCACCTCCACTCTCCCCGAATCTCCCCCAAAACCACCTCAAATCCCCCCAAAACCCCCACTCCCACCCCACTTAACCCCCAATTTCCCCCTAAAACCCCCTCCACCCTCTCCAAATCCCCCTCAAACCCCCTCCATCCTCCCCAAACTCCCCCAAAACCCCCTCAAATCCCCCCCCAAACCCCCTTCACCCTCCCCAATCCCCCCCAACCCCCCCTCCCCAATCCCCAAACCCTCTCTCCCACCCCACTTAACCCCTGAATCCCCCCAATTTCCCCCTCCATCCTCCCCAAAACCCCCTCCATCCTCTTTAAACTCCCCCAAAACCACCATCATTCCTCTCCAAACTCCCCCAAAACCACCTCCACTTTTACCAAACTCCCCCAAAACCACCTCAAATCCCCCCAAAACCCCCTCCAAACCCCTCCTGTCCCTCCCCCTGTCTCAGGTACATCGTGTTTGAGGGCGAGGAGGGCCAGGACGCCGGGGGGCTGCTGCGGGAGTGGTACATGATCATCTCCCGCGAGATGTTCAACCCCATGTACGCCCTGTTCCGCACCTCGCCCGGCGACCGCGTCACCTACACCATCAACCCCTCGTCCCACTGCAACCCCAACCACCTCAGCTACTTCAAGTTCGTGGGCAGGATCGTGGCCAAGGCCGTCTACGACAACCGGCTGCTGGAGTGCTACTTCACCCGCTCCTTCTACAAGCACATCCTGGGCAAGTCCGTGCGGTAAGGGCCGAGCTGGGGGGCTCTGGGGGGTGTTGGTGAGGGGTGGGGGTGTGTTTGTGGGGAGTGGGATTGCGTTTGTGGGGTGTGGGAGCTGTTTATGGGGTGTGGGATTGCGTTTGTGGGGTGTGGGATTGCGATTGTGGGGTGTGGGATTGTGTTTGTGGGGTGTGGAGGGCTGTTTGTGGGGTTTGGGAGTGTGTTTGTGGGGTTTGTGAGGGTGTTTGTGAGGGGTGGGAGTGCGTTTGTGGGGTTTGTGAGGGGTGGGAGTGTGTTTGTGGGGTGTGGGATTGTGTTTGTGGGGTGTGGGATTGCGTTTATGGGGTTTGTGAGGGTGTTTGTGAGGGGTGGGAGTGCGTTTGTGGGGTTTGTGAGGGTGTTTGTAAGGGGTAGGAGTGCGTTTGTGGGGTGTGGGATTGCGATTGTGGGGTTTGTGAGGGTGTTTGTGGGGTTTGGGGGTGTGTTTATGGGGTTTGTGAGGGGTGGGAGTGTGTTTATGGGGTGTGGGATTGTGTTTGTGGGGCATGGGATTGCGATTGTGGGGTTTGTGAGGGTGTTTGTGGGGTGTGGGGGTGTGTTTGTGGGGTTTGTGAGGGGTGGGAGTGTGTTTATGGGGTGTGGGATTGTGTTTGTGGGGTGTGGGATTGTGTTTGTGGGGTGTGGGATTGCGTTTGCAGGGTGTGTGGAGGGGTGTTTGTGGGGTTTGTGAGGGTGTTTGTGAGGGGTGGGAGTGCATTTGTGGGGCGTGGGATTGCGTTTATGGGGTTTGTGAGGGGTGGGGGTGCATTTATGGGGTGTGTGGATGGGTGTTTGTAGGGTGTGGAGGGGTGTTTGTGAGGGTGGGAGTGCGTTTATGGGGTTTGTGGGGTGTGGGATTGCATTTGTGGGATGTGTGGGGGTGTTTGTGGGGTGTGGGAGCTGTTTATGGGGTGCTGGAGCCATTTGTGGGGTGCTGGAGCCGTTTATGGGGTGCTGGAGCCGTTTGTGGGGTGCTGGAGCCGTTTGTGGGGTACTGGAGTCCTTTATGGGGTGCTGGAGCCGTTTGTGGGGTGCTGGAGCCATTTGTGGGGTACTGGAGCCATTTATGGGGTGCTGGAGCCGTTTGTGGGGTACTGGAGCCATTTATGGGGTGCTGGAGCCGTTTATGGGGTGCTGGAGCCGTTTGTGGGGTGCTGGAGCCGTCTGTGGGGTGCTGGAGCCCATTAGAGGAGGTGGGGCCGCATTTCTGGGGTTCTGCACCCTTGGCAGGGTCTGACACAGTTTTGGGGCTCTCCAGCTGCGTCTGACTCCATTTTTGGGGGGCTCTCAGCAGGGTCTGAGCCTGGTTTGGGGCTGCCCCTGGTTTGTGACGGCATTTTTGGGGCGCTGCCCCCCGTTTTTGGCTCGCCAGGTACACGGACATGGAGAGCGAGGATTATCACTTCTACCAGGGCCTCGTGTACCTGCTGGAGAACGACGTCTCCACGCTGGGCTACGACCTCACCTTCAGCACTGAGGTGGGGACCCCCAAAACCGGCACCAGGACCCCCAAAATCAGCACCAGGACACCCCAAAACCAGCATTGGGACACCCCAAAAGCACCAGGACCCCCAAAACCAGCACTGGGACCCCCCAAAACCAGCACCAGGACCCCCCAAAACCAGCACTGGGATCCCCCAAAACCGGCATTGGGACCCCCCAAACCAGCATTGGGACCCCCCAAAACCAGCACCGGGACACCCCAAAAGCACCAAAGACAGAGGGACCCCCAAAACCGGCATTGGGACCCCCAAAACCAGCACTGGGACCCCCCAAAAGCACCAGGACCCCCAAAACCGGCATTGGGACCCCCCAAAAGCAGCAAAGACAGAGGGACCCCCAAAACCAGCACCAGGACCCCCAAAACCAGCATTGGGACCCCCAAAACCAGCACCGGGACCCCCAAAACCGGCATTGGGACCCCCAAAACCAGCACTGGGACCCCTAAAATCAGCATTGGGACCCCCCAAACCAGCACCGGGACCCCCCAAACCAGCACTGGGACCCCCTCGGGACCCCCCAAAAGCACCAGGACCCTCAAAACCAGCACTGGGGGTCTCCAGTTCCTCTCAGCTGCCCCTGGAGGGTCCCATGTGCCAGGGAGGGGTCCCTCCCCTCTTGGGGTGTCCCCTCGGTTTGGGGGTGTCCCTGGGGTGTCCCCGTGGTTTGGGGGTGTCCCTGGGGTGTCCCCTCGGTTTGGGGGTGTCCCTGGGGTGTCCCCTCACTGCTCACACCCCAGGGCTGACACCCTCCCATCCTGGGGAGTGCGTCTGTGACCCAGGGACAGCCCAGGTGCAGGAATTTGGGGTGTTTGAGGTTCCCCAGGCGCAGGAATTTGGGGTGTTTGAGGTTCAGGGATGTCCCCTCTGTGTCCCCCCTGTTTCTCCCCAGGTGCAGGAATTTGGGGTGTTTGAGGCTCCCCAGGTGAACAAATTTGGGGTGTTTGAGGTTCCCCAGGTGCAGGAATTTGGGGTGTTTGAGGTTCCTTAGGCTCAGGAATTTGGGGTGTTTGAGATTTCCCAGGTGCAGGAATTTGGGGTGCTTGAGGCTCACCAGGTTCAGAAATTTGGGGTGTTTGAGGTTCCCCAGGTGCTGGAATTTGGGGTGTTTGAGGTTCAGGGATATCCCCACTCCCTTCTGACCCCCCCATGCCCCCCCAGGTGCAGGAATTTGGGGTGTGCGAGGTTCAGGGATATCCCCACTCCCTCCTGACCCCCCTGTACCCCCCCAGGTGCAGGAATTTGGGGTGTTTGAGGCTCCCCAGGTTCAGGAATTTGGGGTGTTTGAGGTTCAGGGATATCCCCACTCCCTCCTGACCCCCCTGTACCCCCCCAGGTGCAGGAATTTGGGGTGTGCGAGGTGCGGGACCTGAAGCCCAACGGGGCCAACGTGCTGGTGACGGAGGAGAACAAGAAGGAGTACGTGCACCTGGTGTGCCAGATGCGCATGACCGGTGAGCATTGGGGCCAGGGGGGGTTTGGGGGAACCTCTGGGGGGGTCCCAGGACCCTCCTGACCCCCCCAAAATCCCACAGGCGCCATCCGGAAGCAGCTGGCGGCGTTCCTGGAAGGCTTCTACGAGATCATCCCCAAGCGCCTCATCTCCATCTTCACGGAGCAGGAGCTGGAGCTGCTCATCTCGGGGCTGCCCACCATCGACATCGACGACCTCAAGGCCAACACCGAGTACCACAAGTACCAGGGCAACTCCATCCAGGTGGGGCAGGGTCCTGGGGGGGTTTCAGGGAGTTCCAGGGGGGTTTCAGGGGGTGCTGGGGCAAATTCAGGGGGTTTTGGGGGGATTTCAGGGGGTTCTGGAGCTATCTCGGGGGCTTCTGGGGGGGTTTCAGGGGGTTCCAGGGGGGTTCTGGGTACCAGGGTGACTCCATCCAGGTGGGCCGGGGTCCTGGGGGGGTTTCAGGGGGTTTTGGAGGGATTTCAGGGGGTTCTGGGGCTATCTTGGGGGGCTCTGGGGTGATCTCAGGGGATTCTGAGAGGGTTCTGGGTTACCAGGGCAACTCCATCCAGGTGGGGCTGGGACCTGGGGGGGTTTCAGGGGGTCCTGGGGGGGTTTCAGGGGATTCTGGGAGGGTTCTGGGTACCAGGGTGACTCCATCCAGGTGGGGCAGGGTCCTGGGGGGGTCCTGGGGGGGTTCCAGGGGGGTTTCAGGGAGTTCCAGGGGGGTTTCATGGGGTTCTGGGTACCAGGGTGACTCGATCCAGGTGGGGCGGGGTCCTGGGGGGGTCCTGGGGGAATTTCAGGGGGTTTCAGGGGGGTTTCAGGGGGTTCTGGGGCAAATTCAGGGGGTTCTGGGTACCAGGGCAACTGCATCCAGGTGGGGCAGGGTCGTGGGAGGGTTTCAGGGGGTTCTGGGGTGATCTCAGGGGGTCCTGGGGGGGTTTCAGGGGGTTCTGGGGTGATCTCAGGGGGTCCTGGGGGGGTTTCAGGGGGTTCTGGAGTGATCTCAGGGGGTTTTGGGGAGATTTCAGGTGATTCTGGGGCTATCTTGGGGGGTTCTGGTGGGGTTTCAGGGGGTTCCAAGGGGGTTCTGGGTACCAGGGTAACTCCATCCAAGTGGGGCTGGGACCTGGGGGTGTTTCAGGGGATTCTGGGGTGATCTCAGGGGGTTCTGAGAGGATTTCAGGGGATTCTGGGAGGGTTCTGGGTTACCAGGGTGACTCCATCCAGGTGGGGCTGGCACCTGGGTGCATCCTGGGGGAATCTCAGGGGAGATTTCAAGGGGTTCTGGGGGGGTTTCAGGGGGTTCCAAGGGGGTTCTGGGTACCAGGGCAACTCCATCCAGGTGGGGTGGGGTCCTGGGGGGGGTTTCAGAGGGTTCTGGGGTGATCTCAGGGGGTTCTGGGGCTATCTCGGGGGGTTCTGGGTTACCAGGGTGACTCCATCCAGGTGGGGCTAGGACATGGGGGGATCCTGCAGGAATTTCAGTGTTTCAGGGGGTTCTTGGTACCAGGGCACCTCCATCCAGGTGGGGCTGGGACCTGGGGGGGATCATGGGGGATTCTGTGGGGTTCAGGTGGGATTCCAGGGGGTCGCAGTGGCTGAACTGTCCCTGTCCCCTGAGTGCCAGTGGCTGATTGTCCCTGTCCCTGTCCCTGTCCCTGTCCCCGTGCCCAGATCCAGTGGTTCTGGCGTGCCCTGCGCTCCTTCGACCAGGCCGACCGCGCCAAGTTCCTGCAGTTCGTGACGGGCACGTCCAAGGTGCCCCTGCAGGGATTCGCCGCCCTCGAGGGCATGAACGGCATCCAGAAATTCCAGATCCACCGCGACGACCGCTCCACCGACCGGCTGCCCTCGGCACACACCTGGTGAGGGACAGGGGACACTGGGGGGGACATGGGGACAGGGGGACACTGGGGGGACATGGGGACACTGAGGGGAACATGGGGACACTGGGCACTGCCCTCGGCACACACCTGGTGAGGGGACATGGGGACACTGGGGGGGGGACATGGGGACACTGGGGGGACATGGGGACACTGAGGGGGACACAGGGACACCGACCGGCTGCCCTCGGCACACACCTGGTGAGGGACATGGGGACATGGGGACACTGGGGGGACATGGGGACACTGAGGGGGACACAGGGACACCGACCGGCTGCCCTCGGCACACACCTGGTGAGGGACATGGGGACATGGGGACACTGGGGGGGGGACATGGGGACACTGAGGGGGACATGGGGACACTGACCAGATGCCCTCGGCACACACCTGGTGAGGGATATTGGGAACACTGGGGGACATGGGGGGGACATGGGGACACTGGGGTGGACACGGGGACATGAGGGGGACATGGGGCAGACATGGGGACACTGAGCCCTGCCCTCGGCACACACCTGGTGAGGGACACAGGAGGGACAGCAGGAGGACACAAGAAGGGACATGGGGACACTGGGGGGGGACATGGGGACACCGACCAGCTGCCCTTGGCCCACAGCTGGTGAGGGACACTGAGGGACATGGGGACACTGAGGGACAGGGGGGAAACACATAGGGACACTGAGCACTGCCCTCAGCTCACACCTGGTGAGGGACATGGGGGGACATCAGGGGACATAGGGACACTGAGCCCTGCCCTTGGCACACACCTGGTGAGGGACATGGGGGGACATCGGGGGACACAGGGACACTGAGCACTGCCCTCAGCTCACAGATGGTGAGGGATGTGGAGGGACATGGGGGGGACATGGGGACACTGAGCCCTGCCCTCGGCTCACACCTGGTGAGGGACATGGGGGGGACATCAGGGGACACACGGCCACCACCACCTTCTGCCCACACCTGAGACAGGGGGACATGAAAGGGTGGCAGGGGACACAGGAGGACGCAGAGGTGGGGGTACAGGGGACACAGAGCTGAGGTGGCACGGGTGACCCTGGCACGGGGACACACCTGAGGCGCAGGACTGGGCGTGGGGGGGACAATGACACCAGCGCGGAGCTGGGTGGGGGACACAAAGCTGGGACAGGAACATGGGGATGGCACTGGGGGAGGTGACAATGACACAGGGGAGGTGACAATTATTTTCCAGCTTCAACCAGCTGGACCTGCCGGCCTACGAGAGCTACGAGAAGCTGCGGCACATGCTGCTGCTGGCCATCCAGGAGTGCTCCGAGGGCTTCGGCCTGGCCTAGGGGGGCCGCGCCGGCCCCCGCGCAGGGGCTCTATAAATATATATATATTTTTTGGTTCCATTGGCTTTTTTTGGTTTGTTTTGGTTTTTTTTTTTTTTTCGGGGTTTATTATTTTCTTTTTTTTTTTTTTTTTTCTCTCCGGTCCCGGTTTGGGGGGGGTTTTTTGTGCTCTGTTGGAGGGTTGGGGGTTCCCTCCTTCCCCCCCACCCCTCACCCCCTCCCCCCGTGTTGGGGGCTGGGATGGTGAAAGGGGGGAGCCCCCTGAAATTATAAATAAGAAGTTCAGCCCCCTCCCCCCACCCCAAAACTGAGAGAAAAAGTTAAAAAAAAAAAAAAAAGGAATAAAAAAAGTGCACTCTTGGTAAGGGCAGTCCCGGTCGTTCTTGGACGGAGGGGTGGGCTTGGCCGCCATCTTGGGTGTGGCGGGGGGGAGGGAGTGGAGGCTGGCCGCCATTTTGGGTGTGGCGGGCCGATACTCGCGCGGGGCCGCCATGTTGGATGTGGCGCTAAAGGCGGGGTTTGCTGCCGTCCGCCATCTTGAGCGTGGCCGTGTCGCTATGGCCGCCATGTGGAGTGTGGCGCGTGGGCCACATTGTAAGGGGGTGTGTGTGTGTGTGTGTGTGTGTGTGGATGTCGCCGGATGGTGGCCGCCATCTTGGCGTGGGGGGCGCCATATTGAGTGGGGCTGGTGGCCGCCATGTTGGGCGCTGCCGCCGTGTTGTGACGTCTTTTCGCCGCGCCGGAAGTTGCGTCATTGCACGGCGCCAAGGATCCCCGGCGGCGTGGGAGCCGCAGCCATGACCCGGTCCCGTGAGTTCAGGGAGGCACCGGGAGGGCTCGGGGGGCTCTGGGGACCCTCCCCGCACTCACCCCGCCCCTCCCTGCAGGGCGACAGGTGGAGAAGTCCCGGAAGAAGCGCGTCCAGGTGAGCCCGAGCCGGGCGGGTTTGGGGCTGCAGCCCTTGTGACCCCCCCTGTGTGTGACCCCCCCCCCGCCACCCGGGGTGTCCCCGTGTCACCCCCGCGTTGTCCCCAGGCCCAGCGCGCCCGTGTCGGGATCAAGAAGGACCCGGGGGTGCCGCAGCTCGGCCGCTTCGCCGCCTTCGCGGAGCAGCAGCGCAAGACCCGGCAGAGACGGGTGAGGAACGCGGGGGGCGTTTTGGGGGTGACCCCGCGGGGGGAGTTTGGGGTTGTCCTCCAGATGTAACCGCGGGAGGGATTCTGAGGTTCCCCGGGGTATTTTGGGGTGTCCCTGCCAAATCTGAGCACAGGAGGATTTTGGAGCGTTCCTCCCATCGTGACCCCGGCGGGGAATTTTGGGGTCCCCTGTCAAGTACAAACTTGGGGGGGCTGTGTGGGGTCACCCCTCCCGGTCTGATCCCGGGGGAGTTTGGGGTCTGACCCCCCTGTGTCCCACAGCCACTGAAGGGGCAGCAGCGCTCACACCTGGCCGTGCACCTGGCAGATGCTCTGCAGCGACAGCAGCGCTTCCAGAGCCAGGTGGGGCTGGGGACACCCAGGGGGGGCTCCCTAAAGAGTGGGGGGCTTCCCAAGGAAGGGGGTTCCCCAAAGAATGGGGGGCTCCCTAAAGAGGGGGGGCTTCCCCAGGAGAGCGTTCCCCTGTGAGTGAGGGCCTCCCCTTGGAAGGGAGAGGGGGTTCCCCACACACAGGGGGCTCCCCCCAGAATTTGGGGGCTCCCCAGGGTTGTCCCCCCATCCTGGGGGGGTCCCCCTAACACAGGTGCCCCCAGGAGAAGGAAGAGGAGGATGAGGAGCCCCCGCAGCCCCCCCAGGACGAGGCGTCGCTGCGCCACTTCGGGCGGGAGCTGCGCAAGGTCGGTGCCGTGGGTGTGGGGTGGGGTGGGGGGGGATTTTTGGGGGTCTTTCTTTTTCCCCTACTGAACCCCGACTCTGGCAGGTGCTGATGGCGGCTGACGTGGTGCTGGAGGTGCTGGATGCCCGCGACCCCCAGGGCTGCCGCAGCCCCCGGCTCGAGGGCGCCCTGCGGCCCCAGCAGCGCCTCGTGCTCGTCCTCAACAAGATCGGTGAGATGGGGGGTGTGGATCTGGGGGGTCCCAGCGTGGATTTGGGGGGGTCCCCTGTCCCCCCACAGCCCTGAGGACACCCCTGTGTGTGTTCCCCCACCCCTACACACAGACCTGGTGCCGCGGGACGTGGTGGCCGCGTGGCTGAAGCACCTGCGGAACGAGTTCCCCACCGTGGCCTTCAAGGCGTGCACGCAGCAGCAGAGCCAGAACCTGGTGGGTGCTTGGGGAGGGGGCATCTGGGGGGGATCAGGGCTGGGGGTCCCCCCCTGACCCTTCCTGTGCCCCCACAGAAGCAGAGCCGGCTGCCAGCGGATGCGGCCCCCAAGGATGTGCTGGCTGGGGGGGCCTGCGTGGGGGCTGAGAACCTCCTGCACATCCTGAGGAACTACGGGCGCTGCGGGGAGGGCAGGGGCTCCATCACCGTGGGGGTCGTGGGTGAGGGGCTGGGGGGCACATGGGGGGAGGGGGAATGGGGGATGGGGTGCAATGGGGGGGCTGTGAAAGGGAGGGTTGGGGTGTGAGGGGGGATTTGGGGCTGGGGGGCTTGAGGTTGAGGGGGGATGTGAAAGGGAGGGTTGGGGGTGAGAGAGGGTTTGGGGGGCAAGGGGAACATGGAGGGCTGTGAAAGGGAGGGTTGGGGTGTGAGAGAGGGTTTGGGGGTTGAGGGGGGCTGTGAAAGGGGTTGAGGTTGAGCTATGAAATGGAGGATTGGGGTGTGAGGGGGGTTTGTGGGATGAGTGAGAGGCTGTGAAAGGGAGGGTGGGGGTTTGGGGGGCTGGGGGTTGAGGGGGGCTGTGAAAGGGATTGAGGGGAGCTATAAAATGGAGGGTTGGGGTGTGAGGGGGGGTTTGTGGGATGAGTGAGGCTGTGAAATGGAGGGTTGGGGTGTGAGGGGGGTTTGGGGGGGCTGTGGGAGGAGTGGGGGGTACGGGGGACATGGGAGGCTGTGAAATGCAGAGGTTGATGGGGGAGTGGGGCTGGGGGCTTTGAGGGGCAGTGTGGGGGGGTTGGGGTTGATTACAAGGCTGTGGAATAAGCGAGGGGGGTGTGGGGGCTTTAGGGGGACAGCTGGGGGGCTGAGGTTGACTGGGGGTGGGTTTTGGGGCCCCCCCTGACCCGAAGCCCTTCCCCAGGGTACCCCAACGTGGGCAAGAGCAGCCTCATCAACAGCCTCAAGCGCAGCCGCGCCTGCGGGGTGGGGGCCATGCCCGGGGTCACCAGGTGAGCCCACCTGGGCTGGGGTCACCTGCATGGGCTGGGGGGGGGCTGTGGGGGGAGGCTGGGTTCACCCTGCCCAGCTGTGGGTGTGGCACAGACCCCGCCCAGCTGTGGTGGGTGTGGCACAGACCCCGCCCAGCTGTGCAGTGGGTGTGGCACAGACTCCGCCCAGCTGCAGTGGGTGTGGCACAGACCCCGCCGAGCTGCGGTGGGTGTGGCACAGACCCCGCCCAGCTGTGCAGTGGATGTGGCACAGACCCCACCCAGCTGTGTGGTGGGTGTGGCACAGACCCTACCCAGGTGTGGTGGGTGTGGCACAGACCCCGCCCAGCTGCGGTGGGTGTGGCACAGACCCCGCCCAGCTGTGGCGGGTGTGGCACAGACCCTGCCCAGCTGTGGTGGGTGTGGCACAGACCCTGCCCAGCTGTGGTGGGTGTGGCACAGACCCCGCCCAGGTGCAGTGGGTGTGGCACAGACCCCGCCCAGCTGCGGTGGGTGTGGCACAGACCCCGCCCAGCTGCGGTGGGTGTGGCACAGACCCCGCCCAGCTGCGGTGGGTGTGGCACTCAGTCCCTGCCCCCAGGTGCCTGCAGGCCGTGCAGCTGGACGGGCACATTCGGCTCCTGGACTGCCCGGGGGTGGTGCTGGACTCTGGGGACCCCCCGGCTGCCGCCCCCCTGAGGGGGGCCCTGGCCCCCCAGCGCCTGCGGGACCCCCTGAGCCCCGCCTGCGCCGTCCTGCGCCGCTGCCCCCCCCAGCAGGTAATGGGGAACCCCTGGGGGGGGAGTGTGGGGGGCCCCCATCCCCATGGCAATGTCCTGAATTTGAGGGGGACCCCGTTTTTCCAGCTGAATCAGCAGATGTAGCTCTCAGCTCTTTGGGGGACTCAGTGACCACCAAAATTGGGATTAAGGGGGGGCTCAACATTGGGGGTGCCCACCCTGTGCCCCTCCCCAAGAATACCCATGTTGTGCCCCTTACCAGGGGGAGGGGAGGTTATTTTAGGGGGACCCCCCACCCCACTTTGGGCATTTTCAGCCCATTTTGGCCATCGGGATGGGGACAGGGTGACAGCCCCCAGTGTCCCCCCCCAGCTGAGCCAGCTCTATGGGGTGACCCCCTACAGCAACGTTCCCAATTGGGGGGTACCCCATTTTTCCAGCTTTGGGGGGATTCAGTGACCCCCAAAATTGGGATTAAGGGAGGGCTCAACATAGTGGAGAAGTGGAGATTATTTCAGGGACACCCCTGACCCCACTTTTGGGCGTTTTCAGCCATCGGGATGGGGACAGGGTGACAGCCCCTGGTGTCCCCCCCCCAGCTGAGCCAGCTCTATGGGGTGCCCCCCTGCAGCCATATTCCCAATTTGGGGGGACCCCATTTTTCCAGCTTTGGGGGGATTCAGTGACCCCCAAAATGGGGAGTGGAGGTTCCTTCAGGGGGACCCTGCCCCACTTTTGGGCGTTTTCAGCCATCGGGATAGGGACAGGGTGACACCCCCCAGTGTGCCCACCCCCCCAAACCCCTGTGTGTGTCCCCCCCCCAGCTGAGCCAGCTCTATGGGGTGCCCCCCTGCAGTGACCCCCTGCAGTTCCTGGCCCACCTGGCCCGGCGGCAGGGCCGGCTCCGCCCGGGGGGGCTCCCGGACGCCCACGCTGCCGCCACGGCCCTGCTGCGCGACTGGACCAGGTCTGTGGGGACAGGGACCCTCTGGGGGGGGGTCCCCACACCCTGAGCCCTCTTTTGGGGGGTTGGGAGGGATCTTCCCACACCCTGAACCTGTTTCTGAGGGGTTGGGAGGGTTCTCCACACCCTGAGCCCATTTTTTGGGGGCCTGGGAGGGGTCTTCCCACACCCTGAACCTGTTTCTGAGGGGTTGGGAGGGTTCTCCACACCCTGAGCCCCTTTTTAGGGGGGTTGGGGAGGGTTCTCCACAAACTGAGCCCTTTTTTGGGGGCCTGGGAGGGGTCTTCCCACACCTTGAGCCTGTTTCTGAGGGGTTAGGAGGGGTTTCTTCACCCTCACCCCCTTTTTTGGGTGGGTGAAGGGGTCTTCCCACACCCTGAGCCCATTTCTAGGGGGTTGGGGAGGGTTCTCCACACCCTGAGCCCCTTTTTGGGGGGCTGGGAGGGGTCTTCCCACACCCGGGAGGGGTCTTCCCACACCCTGAGCCCCTTTTTTGGGGGGGCTGGGAGGGGTCTTCCCACACCCTGAACCTGTTTCTGAGGGGCTGGGAGGGGTTTCTACACCCTGAGCTCCTTTTTTGGGGGTTTGGGAGGGGTCTTCCCACACCTTGAGCCTGTTTCTAGGGGTTTGGGAGGGGTTTCTACACCCTGACCCCTTTTTTGGGTGGGTGGAAGGATTTTCCCACACCCTGAACCTGTTTCTGAGGGGTTTGGGAGGGGTTTCTTCATCCTGATCCCTCTTTTAGGGGGCTGGGAGGGGTCTTCCCACACCCTGAGCCCATTTCTAGGGGGTTGAGGAGGCGTTTCCACACCCTGAGCCCATTTTTTGGGTGGGTGGAAGGATCTTCCCACACCTTGAACCTGTTTCTGAGGGGTTTGGGAGGGGTTTCTACACCCTGAGCCCTTTTTTGGGGGGTTGGGAGGGGTCTTCCCACACCCTGAACCTGTTTCTGAGGGGTTGGGAGGGATTTCTTCACCCTCACCCCCTTTTTTGGGTGGGTGGAAGGGTCTTCCCACACCCTCACCCCTTTTTGGAAGGGCTGGGGGTGGGTTTCCTACTCTGACCCCCTTTTTTGGGGGGCTGGGAGGGGTCTTCCCACACCCTGAGACCATTTCTAGGGGGTTGGGGAGGGTTCTCCACACCCTGATCCCCTTTTTGGGGGGGTTGGGAGGGCTCTTCCCACACCCTGAACCTGTTTCTGAGGGGTTTGGGAGGGGTTTCTTCACCCTCACCCCCTTTTTTGGGTGGGTGCAAGGGTCTTCCCACACCCTGAACCTGTTTCTGGGGGGTTGGAAGGAGTTTCCACACCCTGAACCCTCTTTTAGGGGGCTGGGAGGGGTTTCCACACCCTGACCCCCTTTTTTGGGGGACTGGGAGGGGTTTCTTCTCCCTGAGCCCCTTTTTTGGGTGGGTGGAGGAGTCTTCCCACACCCTCCCCCCTTTTTTGGAGGGATGAGGAGGGTACCCATACACCCTGACACCATTTTGGGTACAGGAAGGTAATTTCCACACGGTGTAACCCCATTTTATGGGGGGCTACAAGGTCTCCCTATGTCCTGACCCCTTTTTTGGGGACAAGAGGGGTTTTCCCACATTTTCTGAGCCCTTTGTTGTGAACCAAAGGGTTTTTTTTCAGACCCTGGGACCCCTTTCTGGGGGGCTGTGGGATCTCCCACGCATCTTGACTCCCCTTTTTCAGGCTTCTGAGCTGTTCTTTCATACCCTGTGATTCTCTTTTTGGGGACTGGAGGCATCTTTTCACCCCGTTACCCCATTTGGGAGGGGCTGCAGGGTTCCCCCATACCCTGAGCTCTATTTTTGGGGACAGGAGGGGTCTCCCCACACCCTGATCCCCCTTTTTTCCCCCACAGTGGGAAGATCACCTACTACACCCACCCCCCCAAATCTCAGGGGGTGCAGCTCGAGGCCCAAATCCTGCCAGAGCTGGGGCCAGCGCTGGACCTGGAGGCTCTGGAACGGGGCGATGCCGAGGCCCTGGCAGGTGAGAAACACCTGAACCCCCCCATCCCCCCTTGGGGACCCCCCAAAACTCACCTGGACCCCCCCCCACAGCTGTCCCAGTGACGGTGACAGGGCTGGAGCTGTCCCCGGAGGAGGAAGGGGAAGAAGCCATGGAGGACAGCAGCGGCGACCTGGAGGTGGGAAGGGATTTGCTGAGGTTGGGGGAGGTTTTTGGGGTGGTTTTTTGGGTTAATATTTAACCACCCCCACAGTTTGGAATGATGACAGTGGAGCTGAAGCCCCGGGTGAAGTCGGGGGGCACTGGGGGGGAGCCGGTGCCCCGAGCCCCCAGCCTGGAGGAGGTGGCTGCGCTCCCCCCTCTGTTCCAGGGGCAGGGGCTGCAGGCAGCTGGGAAAAAGAGGAAAAAACTGCAAAAAAGAGCACGTAAGTGAAGACACCCCCTTTTTTCCTGACCCTTCCAAACCTCTCTGACCACCTCCCTTCACATTCCTGATCACCCCCATCCCACAGAGAAAATTGCCACGAAGCTGTCGGAGACGTTGGAGGCGGCCATGCAGTTTTGAGGCATCTACAAATTAAATAAAAGTATTGTATTTAATTGAGAAGTGGTTAAAAAAAGCTCTATTTTAGAAATAGAAGAGCTCGAGGAACGGGGGTGCTGTAGGTGTGGTTTGAGGGGTCTCTTAAGTAGGAGGTTGAAATGTGGAGGTTTTTGGGGGTCCCCCATGTCCCTGTGGGGGTTTTGGAGGGGGCGAGTGGGGTTGTAGAGCCCCCCTATGATAGAGGGTACCCCGTTTTTACAGCTGACTCAGCAGATTTAATGCTCTGCCACTTAATGAACCTCGAAATTGTGGTCAAGGGGAGTGCTCAGCATTGGGGCTGCACCCCATTATTGAGAGCACTCCACCTCTACAGCCTCTCTAATCCCTAAAGCACCCAATGCCCCACTCTGACACTATGTGAGCCCCCCAACCCTACAGAGCACCCCAAAAACCACTTTGAACACCCCAAACACTTCCTGAGGTCCCACACCTCCCCAAAACCCCCTTGTTCACCCCCAAAAAGGCACAGGGTGCCTCCCCAAGCTATCAGCCTTACCCCTCACAGCAGCCTCAGCTGTTCATGTGTTTGTGCACCTCATATAAAGGTTTCCTCGGGATTTTGGGGTGCCCCCAATATCCCATTGCTGGGCTGAGGGTGCGTACGGGCACCAAGCTCCCCTCAGCCTCCGCCGCCATTTTGCCACATGCGGGAAGGGCCCTGGCAATGCGTTACAGGTGGTGGAGGCAGCACAGGTGATTCCAATAACGGCTGTTAAGGCCAAGGGAGGGGCCAAATGCACCACTGCGAGTCATTTTTGGGGTGTTTTGCGCTTTTTTTCCACCTCTTTGCCACCATTTCGCCGCCGTGAGGGGGGCGGCGGGGGGGGGGGGGGGGGGGGCGCGAGACTTTTCCCGCCTTTTTCGCCACCTGATGGGAGGGGGGGGTTGGAGCGCGAGACTCGCCTGGCGGGCGCCAGGGGGCGGGGCCAGCTCTGCCTCTCGGCCAATCGCGGCGCGGCGATGGGGTGGTGGGCGGGGCGAGCGGGGGCTGGACCAATGGAAAGCGGGGCTGGCGCGGGGGAGGGATCAGCGGGTGTGGGCGGGGCCAGCGCAGTCGCCGTCGGAGCGCGGTCGGGGGCGGTTCGTGGCCGGGCCTTAGAGAGAATTTCTGCGGCCTTGCTGAGGGTGGGACGCGGTGGGCGGCCTTAGAGGCTCTCCCGTCGCGGTTTTAGCCCGCCCGGTGCTTGTTTTCCTCTCAGAACCTCTGTGAGAAATGTCGCAGCGGAAGCGCAGCAAAGGGCTCGGCTGCTCTCAGGTGAGAGGCTGCTCCCCCCCACACCCCCGTTCTCCCCTCATTTACTCTCCCGTTCTCCCCTTCTCGGTTTTTGTCCTTTATCTATCATCAAATTGCCTCGTTTCTCCTGGTTTTCCACTCAGACGACCGATGGGGAGGATGATATCATCCCGACCCAGGTGGAGCGGCACTCCCAGGACCGGGTGAACCAGAAGGTGGATTGAGGTGATCCCCTCTCTACCCTCCCCAGGATTTCTGAGTCTGCATTATTTTGATATCAGCCTGCTCTGTGCCTTCCCTGCTCATTCCCCCACAGGTGAGTGAGCTGGTGCAGTTCCTGCTTGTGAAGGACCAGAAGAAAATTCCTATCAAAAGGGCAGGTACGTTTAGGGGAATCCCTTTCCTCGGTGTTTAAAGCTTTTTCTGGGTGCTCCAGGCTCTCTCAGCGTTCCCTGCCTGTTTTTTTTGCAGACATGCTGAAGAATGTAATTCGAGAATACAGGAATGCCTACGCAGAAATTGTCAGAAGGGCTGACAGGATCCTGCAGGAGGTGGGGAAAGCACGGAAGGGGGGAAGGTTTTGAGGGGAGAGACCTCGTGGATTAATTAATTAATTAATTAATTAACCCTTTTTCTCCCGCAGGTGTTCGGGCTGCAGCTGGTGGAGATCGACACCAAACGTCACATTTATATTCTTATTAATAACCTGCCCCACGCTGAGGGCCAACACCTGTGCAGGTGAGAGGGGGACCTGGGTGACTCGAACCCCATCAGGGTGTCCCCCCCAACATGGGTGACACCCCAGTGTCACCCCCAGGGGCAAGGAGAAGGAGGAGATGGGGCTCCTCTTGGTCATCCTCAGCTTCATCTTCATGAAGGGCAACTCAGTCAAAGACAGTGAGTTCTCCCCCAAACCCCTCTCCCTGTACCCCCACTTTCCTTTCTCACTGACACCCCATTTTCCAGGTGCTTTGTGGGAATTCCTGCATTTGCTCCGTGTGTACCCAGGGTAGGATATGGGGACACACAGGGACGGGGTGGGGGACGCTCAGTGCCACCCCTCACTATCCCCCCTACCCCATCCTCAGGAAGCAGCACAGCGTGTTTGGGGACGTCAGGAAGCTGGTGACAGAGGAGTTTGTGAGGCAGAAGTGAGTTGGAAAGTCCTGGGGAGGGGAAAGGGATCATTTTGGGGGGGGTTTCACCCCATCCATCCATCCCTCCCTCCCGGTGTGCCCAGAGCAGCCTCAGCACCAGCTTGGCCGGGCTGTTTATACCACACCGCAGAGCAAAACCTGCAGCCCTCACACCCCGTGCCTTAAAAGGTCCCTCACGGGGTCAGGGGAGAGCTGGACACCCCCTCTGTGCACCCCAAAACCTGCTGGGCTACCTGAGACCACCCCCATCCCCTCTGCAGGTACCTGGAGACCACCCCCATCCCCCTGACGGACCCCCCAGAATTCAAATTCCAGTGGGGACCACGGGCAGAGAAAGAAACCTCCAAGAAGGACGTGCTGAACTTTGTGGCCAAGGTGAGTCCACGATTTTGGGGGGCATCTCTGAGTTTTTGGGGGGGGCTCAATTTGATGCCCCCTCCCCTTATTTTTCTCCCACTCCTCAGATGCAGGGCAAGGACCCCGCATTTTGGGCGAGCCAGTACAGCGAGGCCGAGGCCAACCAAGCCACCACCTGACCCCCCCCCCAAAAAAAATAAAATCACCCCCCCTGTTAGTGTGCAGCCCCCCCAAAATGTCCAGACTGGGTTGTACAAGGTTTAATTTTGGGGTGGGGGCTCCCCTTTTCCCCAGGGGGACCCCTCAAAAGTGCTCGGGGACGGTGTTGAGGGCGTCGGCCGCGGTGCGGTTGATGTCGACGTTCTGTGGGGTGAAAATGTGGGGTTTTGGGGGATCTTCCCAAAATGTAACCCCCTCCTCAGTTATTTAGGGGGGGTTATTGAGGTCTGCACCCTCTTTTTGGGGGGGATTTGGGGAGAGGGGCTCTCACCTGGGGTCGGGCCCGGTGGGTGTTCACGGCCTCAATGTTGAGGAAGATGGGCTCGACCTCACAGCCTGGGCCAGGGCAGGAAGGGAGAGTTTGGGGGGATTGTCCCCATTTTGGGGTGGGACACAGTGGGGACAATCCCTTTTTGGGGGGAACTGTCCCCATTTTGGGGTGGGACACAAATCCCCTTTTTGGGAGGAATTGTCCCCAATTCTGGAAGGAACACAGATCCCCTTTTTTGGGGGAATTGTCCCCAATTTGGGGTGGGACACAGTGGGGACAATTCCTTTTTGGGGGGAATTATCCCCATTTCTTGGGAGGAACACAAATCCCCTTTTTGGGAGGAATTGTCCCCATTTTGGGGTGGGACACAGTGGGGACAGTCCCTTTTTGGGGGGAATTATCCCCATTTTGGGGTGGGACACAGTGGGGGACAATCCCTTTTTGGGGGGAACTGTCCCCATTTTGGGGGGAACTGTCCCCATTTTGAGGTGGGGGACAGTCCCTTTTTGGGGGGATTGTCCCCAATTCCGGAAGGAACACAAATCCTCTTTTTGGGGGGATTTGTCCCCATTTTGGGGAGGGACACAGTGGGGGACAATCCTTTTTTGGGAGGAATTGTCCCCATTCTGGGGAGGGACACAAATCCCCATTTTTGGGGGAATTGTCCCCAATTCTGGAAGGGACACAAATCCCTGTTTTGGGGGGAATTGTCCCCAAATCTGGGGTGGTACACAAGGGGATTGTCCCCATTTTGGGGTGGGACACAAATCCCCTTTCTGGAAGAAATTGTCCCCAATTCTGGAAGGGACACAAATCCTCTTTTTGGGGGGAATTGTCCCCATTTTGGGATGGGACACAAATCCCCATTTTTGGGGGGAATTGTCCCCATTTTGGGGAGGGACACAAATCCCCATTTTGGGAGGAACTGTCCCCAATTCTGGAAGGAACACAAATCCTCTTTTGGGGGGAATTGTCCCCATTTTGGGGAGGGACACAAATCCCCTTTCTGGAAGAAATTGTCCCCAGTTCTGGAAGGGACACAAATCCCCGTTTTGGGAGGAATTGTCCCCAAATCTGGGGGGGGTCACACTCCCATTTTTGGGGTGACACTCACCATAAGCCACCGGGGTCAGCTTCAGCACCGTGTGCAGGGGACACTTGAGGTAGGGCAGCTCATCTGGGCCGGGGGTTTTAACAAAAACCAGGTGGGCACAGCAGCTCTGGGCCGTCCCCAAGATGTCCCCAAGGTGTCCCCAAGGCCTCACCTGCGCTCTTGTCCAGGAAATAAGCCAGCAAGCAGCGCATGACAGCCTGGTGGCACACCACCAGAACGTTCTCCTGCCGCTCCAGCTCCATGATCACCGGCTCCAGCCGCTGCACCAGGTCCTCGTAGGACTGGGGAGGGGGTTCAGGAGGGTCCCTAGATTATTTTTTGGGGGGTTTTTGGGGGGGATTTTGGGGGGGTACCTCGCCTTTGGGGTAGCGGTAGCGGTATTTGTCCTGGTCGCGCAGCGCCAGCTCCTTGGGGTAGCGCTCCTGGATCTCCTCGTAGGTCATCTCCTCACACACGCCCTGAGGGACAGTGGGGACATCAAATGGCACCCAAAGGACCCCGAGTGACCCCAAATTGGCCCTGAAATTACCACAAATGGCACCAAAATTACCACAAATGGCACCAAAAGGACCCCGAGTGACCCCAAATTGGCCCCAAAATTACCACAAATGGCACCAAAATTACCACAAATGGCACCAAAAAGACCCCGAAATTACCACAGATGGCACCAAAAGGACCCCGAGTGACCCCAAATTGGCCCCGAAAATTACCACAAATTACTTGAAATGGCACCAAAATTACCACAAACGGCCCCAGAATTACCCCAAACAGCCCCAAATGTCCCAAAATGACCCCAGATTGCCTCAAATGAATTTCAGTGGTCCCAAATGGATTCCAGTGACCTCAAATGGATTTCAGTGGCCCCAAATTGCCCCAAATGGATTCCAGTGACCCCGAAATGACCCCAAATGAACTTCAGTGACCCCAAATGACCCCAAATGAATTTCAGCAGCCCCAAATGGATTTCAGTGACCCTAAATACCCCAAATGGATTTCGTTGATTCCAAACGGATTCCAATGACCCCAAACGAGTTCCAGTGACCCCAAAGAAATTTCAGCAGCCCCAAATGGATTTCAGTGACCCCAAATGGCCCCAAATCCATTCCAGAGGCCCCTAAATGATGCCAAATAAATTCCAGTGACTCCAAATCCAGCAACCCCAAAACGACCCCAAATGGATTCCAGCAGCCCCTAAACGACCCCAAATGAATTCCAGCAGCCCCTAAATGACCCCAAATTACCCCAAATGAATTTCAGCGGCCCCAAATGGATTTCAGTGACCCTAAATACCCCAAATGGATTTCGTTGATTCCAAACGGATTCCAATGACCCCAAACGAGTTCCAGTGACCCCAAATAAATTTCAGCAACCCCAAATTGATTTCAGTGACCCCAAGTGGCCCCAAATCCATTCCGGTGACCCCAGACAAATTCCAGAGACCCCTAAATGTCCCCAGATAAATTCCAGTGACTCCAACTTAATTCCAGCAGCCCCTAAACGACCCCAAATGGATTTCAGCGACGCCTAAATGTCCCCAAATTACCCCAAATGAATTTCAGTAGCCCCAAATGGATTTCAGCGGCCCCAAATGGATTTCAGTGACCCTGAATACCCCAAATGGATTTCGTTGATTCCAAACGGATTCCAATGACCCCAAACGAGTTCCAGCGACCCCAAAGAAATTTCAGCAGCCCCAAATGGATTTCAGTGACCCCAAATGGCCCCAAATCCATTCCAGAGACCCCTAAATGACGCCAAATAAATTCCAGTGACTCCAAATCCAGCAACCCCAAAACGACCCCAAATGGATTCCAGCGGCCCCTAAACGACCCCAAATGGATTCCAGCGGCCCCTAAACGACCCCAAATGGATTTCAGCAGCCCCTAAACGACCCCAAATGGATTTCAGCAGCTCCTAAGCGACCCCAAATGGATTCCAGCGGCCCCAAAACGACCCCAAATGGATTTCAGCGGCCCCTAAACGACCCCAAACCCATTCCAGCGCCCCCAGACCCATGCGTGGCTCACGGCGTCGATCTCGTTGAGCGCCTTCCACTGCTCGTAGGGCACGCCCAGCGCCTCGGCCGTCTGGATCGTTCTCTTCATGTGGCTCGTCCACACCTTCAGCTCGGGGATGTTCTGGCTGCGGATGAACCGCGACAGCGCCTGCGCGTACTGCGGAGGGGCGGGGACAGGGGCGTGGCCTTGCCTGTCCGTCCGTCCCGCTGGGCACAGCCCGCGCCCCGTAGCGGGGAGTGTGGGCTAAGCCACGCCCCCTTTGTGGGTGTGGTTTGGTTGATGGACTGGTGGGTGTGGCCTCGTGTAGCACCGCCCCCACAGGTCGTCTGTCCCATCCCATAGCAGGGAGTGTGGGCTAAGCCACGCCCCCTTTGTGGGTGTGGTTTGGTTGGTTGGCTCCGCCTTGTGGTGCTGGTGGATGTGGCCTCGTGTAGCACCGCCCCCCACGGGTCACCTGTCCCAGCTGGTGGCTGTGATGGGATGTCCCTGTGTCCCCCAGGTGTGTCCCCCAGGTGTGTCCCTGTGTCCCCCAGGTGTGTCGCTTTGTCCCCAGGTGTGGCCCCACCTGTTCCTCACAAGGGGACATCCCCCAGGTGTGTCCCTGCACACCTGGCTGGCTCTGACACCCCACCTGGTGGCTGTGAAGGGATGTCCCTGTGTCCCCCAGGTGTGTCCCTGCACACCTGGCTGTGACCTCACCTGTCGCCCATGGGGTGACAGCGCGGAGTGCCCCCCGATGCGGCCGCGCAGGTTGAGCTGGCTCTGACCCCACCTGTTCCCCATGAGGGGATGTCCCTGTGTCCCCCAGGTGAGTCCCTGCACACCTGGCTGTGACCTCACCTGCTGGCCCCGGGGTGACAGGGCCGAGTCCCCCCCGATGCGGCCGCGCAGGTTGAGCTGGCTCTGACCCCACCTGTTCCCCATGAGGGGATGTCCCTGTGTCCCCCAGGTGTGTCCCTCACACCTGGCTGTCACCTCACCTGCTGGCCCCGGGGTGACAGGGCTGAGTCGCCACCGATGCGGCTGCGCAGGTTGAGCTGGCTCTGACCCCACCTGTTCCCCATGAGGGAATGTCCCTGTGTCCCCCAGGTGTGTCCCCACAAGGTGACCTCACCTGCTGCCCCCGGGGTGACAGGGCCGAGTCCCCCCCAATGCGGCCGCGCAGGTTGAGCTGGCTCTGACCCCCTGAACCCCACCAGGTACCCACATGGGGACATCCCCACATCCCCCAGGTGTGTCCCCACTAGGTGACCTCACCTGCTGGCCCCGGGGTGACAGGGCCGAGTCGCCGCCGATGCGGCCGCGCAGGTTGAGCTGGCTCTGACCCCACCTGTTCCCCATGAGGGGACATCCCAACATCCCCCAGGTGTGTCCCTCACACCTGGCTGTCACCTCACCTGCTGCCCTCGGGGTGACAGCGCCGAGTCCCCCCCAGTGAGGCCGCGCAGGTTGAGCTGGCTCTGACCCCACCTGACAGGTGTTTGGGGATGTCCCTGTGTCCCCCAGGTGTGTCCCCACAAGGTGACCTCACCTGCTGGCCCCGGGGTGACAGGGCCGAGTCCCCCCCGATGCGGCCGCGCAGGTTGAGCTGGCTCTCGCCGTGGCGGCTCAGGTAGATGGTCCTGGGCGTGACGTGGATGTTCATCAGGTAATACACGGTGCGGCTCTGCACGTGGCCCTGCACGCGGTTGGCCAGGTAGCGCAGCCCCACGTCGAAAATCTTGATGTAGGACAGAGCACTGAGGGGGTTTGGCAAAACAAAATCAATCCATCAATAAAAATCCAAAATTAAAATAAAGAATGAAAATGAATAAGAAAAATTAAATAAGAAAAATAATGAAATAAAAGAAAAAATAAAATAAATAATAAATAAATAAATAAAATAAGAAATTAAAATAAAATTTTTAAAAATAAAAATAAAAGTCAAAAAGTTAAAAAAATCCATAAAATAAAGATTTTAAAAATCAAAAGAAAAAATAAAATAAAATAAATCAATAAAATAAAAATAAATAAAAAATGAAAAATTTTAAAAATTAAAAATAAAGAAATAAATAAATAAAAAAATTTTAAAATAAAATAAAAAATAATAATAAAATAAAAAAAAAATTAAAAAATTAAAAAATAAAAATAAAAAATAAAAAAATAAAATGAAATTGTCAGAATTCAGGATGTCCCCCAGCACCTCCCCAGAGCCCGCCAGGCAGCGCAGCCCCACGTCGAAATTCTTGATGTATCACAGCCCACTGAGGGGGTTTGGGGCTGTGAGCATTCATAAAATCCATCCCATCCCATTTTTGATTTTCTCCCAGAGCCCAGAGCGATCCTGGGGTGTTTTTGGGGCTCTCACCTGTCCAGCTCGTCGTCCAGGGGCTCGTAGGTGGCCTTGTAGCACTCGATGCGCTGCAGGAAATCGGCCACGGCCTCGTCCTGCCCGCGGCCCCGGTAATCGGGGCTGCTCAGCTTCACTTGCTGCAGCGGTGGCGGAGGAAAAGGGGCTTGGGGGCACAGGTGGGCGCAGGTGGGCACAGGGGAGCACAGGTGGGTGCAGGTGGGTACACACAGGTGGGTGCAGGTGGGTGCAGGGGAGCACAGGTGGGTGCAGGTGGGTACACACAGGTGGGTGCAGGTGGGCACAGGTGGGTGCAGGTGGGGATAGGGGAGCACAGGTGGGTGCAGGTGGGTACACACAGGTGGGTGCAGGTGGGTGCAGGTGCGTTCAGGTGGGTCCACACAGGTGGGTGCAGGTGGGTGCAGGTGGGGATAGAGGGGCACAGGTGGGTGCAGGTGGGGACAGGTGGCTCCAAGTGGGTGCAGGTGGGTTCAGGTGGGTGCAGGTAGAGATAGGGGGGCACAGGTGGGTGCAGGTGGGCACAGGTGGGTGCAGGTGGGCACAGGTGGGTTCAGGTGGGTTCAGGGGAGCACAGGTAGGTGCAGGTGGGTACACACAGGTGGGTGCAGGGGAGCACAGGTGGGTGCAGGTGGGTACACACAGGTGGGTGCAGGTGGGGATGGGGGGGCACAGGTGGGTGCAGGGGAGCACAGGTGGGTGCATGTGGGTTCAGGTGGGTCCACACAGGTGGGTGCAGGTGGGTGCAGGTGGGGATAGGGGGGCACAGGTGGGCGCAGGTGGGCTCAGGTGGGGATAGGGGGGCACAGGTGGGTGCAGGTGGGCACAGGTGGGTCCAGGTGGGTGCAGGTGGGGACAGGTGGGTGCAGGTGGGCGCAGGTAGGTCCAAACAGGTCCTTGTTGTCACCTCCCAGCCACAACTGTCACCCTCAGGTCCTTGTTGTCACCTCCAAGTCCCAGCTGTCACCCTCAGGCTCCAGTTGTCACCTCATGGCTTCAGCTGTCACCTCCAGGCCTCAGTTGTCACCTCCAGGTCCTTGTTGTCACCTCCCAGCTCCAGTTGTCACCTCCATGTCCCCATTGTCACCTCCAGATCCCAGTTGTCACCTTCAAGCCTCAATTGTCATTTCCCAGCCCCAGCTGTCACCTCCATGTCCCCATTTTCACCCCCAGGCCTCAGTTGTCACCTCCAGGTCCTTGTTGTCACATCTAGGCCTCAGTTGTCACCTCCCAGCCCCAGCTGTCACCTTCAGGTCCCAGTTGTCACCCCCAGGCCTCAGTTGTCACCTCCATGTCCCCATTTTCACCTCCAGGTCCCACTTGTCACCTTTAGGCCTCAATTTTCACATCCAGGCCTCAGTTGTCACCTCCAGGCCTCAATTTTCATTTCCCGGCTCCACTTGGCACCTCCAGGTCCCCACTGTCATCTCCAGGCCCCCATTGTCACCTTCAGGCCTCAATTGTCACCTCCCAGCCTCAGTTGTCATCTCCAGGCCCCAGCTGTCACCTCCATGTCCCTGTTGTCACCTCCAGGCCTCAGTTGTCACCTCCCAGCCCCAGTTGTCACTTCCAGGCCTCAGTTGTCACCTCCCAGCCCCAGTTGTCACTTCCATGTCCCTGTTGTCACCTCCAGGCCTCAGTTGTCACCTCCCAGCCTCAGTTGTCATCTCCAGGCCCCAGCTGTCACCTCCATGTCCCTGTTGTCACCTCCAGGTCCCCATTTTCACCCGCATGTCCCCATTGTCACCTCCAGGTCCCAGTTGTCACCTCCAGGCCTCAATTGTCACCTCCATGTCCCATTGTCACAGCCCAGGGTCTCACCTTGATGTTCTCCTCGATGATGGTGGGGTCGTCACAGATGGACTCCACAAACAGGACCTGGGGGTGAGGGGGGACAGGTGACACCCCCAAATCGGTGCCACCACCCCTTGATGTGACACCCCCAAATCGGTGCCACCATCCCCTGCTGTGACACCCCCAAACCGTCACCCACCCATGCTGTGGCACCCATGGTGCCACTACCCCCCCAAAATCTCTCACAACCCCCCCAAAATCCCTCATGACCCCCCCAGAAAATCCTCTCGATGCCCAAAATCCCCCAGAACCCCCCCAAAATTCCTCAGGAAACCCCCAAAACTCCTCACGACCCCCCCCCAAAAATTCCACAAATTTCCTCACGACCCTCCCAAAATTCCTTATGACCCCCTCAAAATTCCCCCCCAAATTCCTCACGACTCCCCAAAAAATTCTTCAAAATTCCTCCTGACCCTTTCTAAATCCCTCAAGACCCCCCAAAAATTCTTCACGACCCCCCAAAACTCCTCAAGACCCCCTCAAAACTCCTCACGGGCCCCCAAAATTCATCAAGATCCCCCAAAATCCCTTAAGACCCCCCCAAAACTCCCCACAACCCCCAAAATTTCCTCAAAATTCCTCATGACCCTCCCAAAACCCCTCAGGAACCCCCCAAAAAACCCTCAAGACCCCCCCCCCAAAACCCCTCAAGACCCCCCCAAATTCTTAACGATCCCCTAAATTCCTCAAGACCTCCCCCAAAATTTCTCCTAAATTCCTCAAACCCCCCCAAAATCCCTCACGATTCCCCCAAAACTCCTCACGAGCCCCCAAAACTCCTCACAACCCCCAAAATTTCCTCAAAATTCCTCATGACCCTCCCAAAACCCCTCAGGAACCCCCCAAAAACTCCTCAAGACCCCCCCAAATTCTTAACGACCCCCCAAAATTCCTCAAGACCCTCCCCAAAATTGCTCCCAAATTCCTCAACACCCCCCCAAAATCCCTCAAGATCCCCCCCAAACTCCTCACGAGCCCCCAAAACTCCTCACGACCCTCCCAAAATTCCTTATGACCCCCTCAAAATTCCCCCCCAAATTCCTCATGACCCCCAAAAATTCTTCAAAATTCCTCCTGGCCCTTTCTAAATCCCTCAAGACCCCCCAAAACTCCTCACGACCCCCCCCCCCAAAAATTCATCAAGATCCCCCCAAAATCCCTTAAGAGCCCCCCAAAACTCCCCACAACCCCCAAAATTTCCTCAAAATTCCTCACGACCCTCCCAAAACCCCTCAGGAACCCCCCAAAAAACCCTCAAGACCCCCCCCCCCCAAAACCCCTCAAGACTCCCCCAAATTCTTAACGATCCCCTAAATTCCTCAAGACCTCCCCCAAAATTTCTCCTAAATTCCTCAAACCCCCCCAAAATCCCTCACGATCCCCCCAAAACTCATCACGAGCCCCCAAAACTCCTCACAATCCCCAAAATTTCCTCAAAATTCCTCACGACCCTCCCAAAACCCCTCAGGAACCCCCCAAAAACCCCTCAAGACCCCCCCAAATTCTTAACGACCCCCCAAAATTCCTCAAAACCTTCCCAAAATTGCTCCCAAATTCCTCAACACCCCCCAAAAATCCCTCACGATCCCCCCAAAATTCCACAATTTTCCTCACGACCCTCCCAAAATTCCTTATGACCCCCTCAAAATTCCCCCCCCAAATTCCTCACGACTCCCCAAAAAATTCTTCAAAATTCCTCCTGACCCTTTCTAAATCCCTCAAGACACCCCCAAAACTCCTCACGACCCCCCCCCCCCCAAATTCATCAAGATCCCCCCAAAATCCCTTAAGATCCCCCCAAAACTCCCCACAACCCCCAAAATTTCCTCAAAATTCCTCACGACCCTCCCAAAACCCCTCAGGAACCCCCCAAAAAACCCTCAAGACCCCCCCCAAAACCCCTCAAGATCCCCCCCAAATTCTTAACGACCCCCCAAAATTCCTCAAGACCCTCCCCAAAATTGCTCCCAAATTCCTCAACACCCCCCAAAATCCCTCACGATCCCCCCAAAATCCCTCACGATCCCCCCAAAACTCCTCACAACCCCCAAAATTTCCTCAAAATTCTTCACGACCCTCCCAAAACCCCTCAGGAACCCCCCAAAAACCCCTCAAGACCCCCCCAAATTCTTAATGATCCCCAAAAATTCCTCAAGACCCTTCCCAAAATTGCTCCCAAATTCCTCAACACCCCCCAAAATCCCTCACGATCCCCCCCAAAACTCCTCACGACCCCCCAAGAATTCCTCAAAATCCCTCATGACCCTCTCTAAATCCCTCATGATCCCCCAAAATTCCTCGAGGTCCCCCCAAAAATTCTTCACTATTCCCCTAAAATCCCCCAGGACCCCCCAAAATCCCCCCGGACCCCCCAAAACCCCGCCGGGACCCCCCAAATCCCACCTTGTACCCGTTTTCCTTGGCGAACTCCAGGATCACCTCCCGCCGCTCCCGCGTGGTGTTGGTGGCATCAAAAACCTTTTTTGGGAAAAAATTGGGGGGACAAATTTGAACACCATCCCCTCCCACAAATATTTTGGGGTGAAATTCGCCCATTAAGGCGTTAATTTTTAATTTTTTTTTTAATTATTTTTTTAATTTGGGGAGGGGTCTCTCACCGCCACCTGCCCCTCCTCAGAGCTCAGGTAGGTTCTCACATCCTTCAGCGCAGCCAGAGCGCAGTGCCTGGAAATTTTGGGGGGGTTTAGCTCCGAAAAATTCCCCTAAAAAAAAAAAACACCCCAAAATCCCCCCGCCCCAAAAAAAAATTTCCCCTTCTAACCTTCGAATTTCCACCCCCTCGGGGTTATCGTGCCGGAAAAATTCGTAATTTTTGTAGTTGGGCACGGCTTCCCTGCGGTACTCGCCCACGTTGAACACTGCAGGAAAACCCCGCGGGAGGGGTTGAGAGGGTTTAGGACCCTCCCACAAAATTTTTTGGGGGGATCCCCACCCCAAAAATGGCTCACCTCGGGTGGGGGTGCCGATCCAGTTGAGGTAGCGGGTGAGTTTTCGGGAGATGTAGGTTTTGCCTCGGGCAGGTAACCCCACCAGGATCACCATGGTGGGGCAGTTGGTGAACTGGGGAACGCAGGCTGGGGGGGAGAAAAGAAATTTAAAAAATTTTAACCCCCCCTCGGAAATCCTGATTTGGTTTTTGTACCCCTAAATTCATCCTGCACCCCCAAAATCCCGATTTTGGTATGAAAAACTTGTCCTGAATGGGAAAATTCCCCCACCTAAGGGGTGTTTTGGGTGGGGGGATTTTTTTTTCCTCATCTCAAATCTGTCTCCCCCCCCTTCAAATTCAAACTCACCCCAGAAATCCCCAAATTGGTTTTTGTACCCCAAATTCCTCCTGCACCCCCAAAATCCCGATTTTGGGGGTAAAATACCTGCCCTGAATGGGAAAATTCCCCCCTAAGGCTGTTTGGGGGGGGGAAATTTTCCCCCTCCTTTCCCCCCCCAAATTCAAACTCCCCCCCAAAAATCCCCAAATTTTTTTTTTGTACCCCTAAATCTTTCCTGAACCCCAAATTTGGGTTAAAAATTTGCTTTTTAAAGCGATTTTTAAGCAATTGCTGCCCTGCAAAGGGAAATCTCCCCCTAAGGGTATTTTTTTGGGGGGGGGAAAGGGAATTTTCGCCCTCATCTCAAATCTCTGCCCCCCCCCCCTCAAATCCCGCACCCCAATCTCACTCCAGGGGTACAAAAACAGCCCCCAAATTTATTTTTATTATTTTTATCTTTATTTTCGGGGTGGGGGGGTCCTTATGAGCCGCTCCGATGTCGCCGCCATGTCCCTCTTGCCTGTGCCCCCCCGCCCCTTTCAATGTCCCCGTTGTCACTGTTAAAAAAAAAAAAAAAATTAAAATCCACTCCTTGTCCCTCCTACCTGGGATTTTGGGGGATTTCTCCTCCATTTTTGGGGCGCGGGGAGGGGGGGGGGGGGCCCGGCCGGTGTTTTTGGTGCCCCCCGAGAAGGTCGCAGGTAATTTTAAACCCTGGCTCCCCACCAATGGGAGGGGACAGGGGACACGGGGGGGGGACAGCGGGGCCACCCCCGTGGGGACCTGACCCTGTCACCCTTTGGGGGGGGGGGGTCCTGAAATGGGGATATAAAACCCCCCCCCCCGTTATTTTTGGGACCCCCTTCTTTTTTGGGACCCCTCTTTCTTTAGGGACCCCCCCGTTTTTGGGAACCCCTTTCTTTGAGGACGCTTCCCCCCCCTTTTTTTTTTTAGGACCCCCATTTTTAGGACCCCCATTTTTAGGACCCCCCCCCCCTTTTTTCAGAGGGATCCCCCCCTTTTTTGGGACCCCCAGTTCTTTTAGGACCCCCCCCTTTTCTTTTAAGACCCCCATTTTTAGGATCTCCCTTTTCAAACCCCCATTTTTAACCCTTTCCGATTTTGTCTTCTGGGGGGAGTCCCTAATTTGGGGGGGGGATTATTCCCCAAATCCCACCCCCCTGAGGAGCGGATTGTGTCCCCTCAGTGTCCCCTCAGTGTCCCCATCCCCTTTTTTTGGGGTCCCCCTCCCGTAAATGTCTCAATGCTGTCACTTTATAATGGGGGTCCCAATTTTGGGGTCTTCAGTCCTGGGAACGAGGAGGAAAAGGAGATGAGACCCCCCCAAAATGGGACCCTTCGGACACCTCTGACCCCCCCCGGCCATTCTGGGGGACCCTCGATGCCTCGGACACCCCCTGGGCCCCCCCCCAATCGATCTGGGGGAACCCCCTTGTCCCGCGCCCTTCCCCCCGGGATTCCCCGCTCGTGTCCCCCGGTGCCACCCCCGGTGCCACCCCCGGTGTCCCCCCGGTGTCCCCCCGGTCCCTCCTTTGGCCCAACCCCCGGTCCCTCCCCTCGGTGTCCCCCGGGTCCTTCCCCGGTCCCTCCCGGGGCTTTCTCCGGTCCCTCCCTCTCCTTCCCCGGTCCCTCCCTCTCCCTCCCCGGTCCCTCCCCGGTCCCTCCCTCTCCCTCCCCGCCCTTTCCTCTCCCTCCCCGGTCCCTCCCTCTCCACCCCCGTCCCTCCTTTATCCCTTCCCTCTCCCCTCCTCTTCCTCCCCCGTCCCTCCCTCTTCCTCCTTTCCCTCCCCCTCTCCCTCCCCGGTCCCTCCCTCTCCCTCCCCTCTCCCTCCTTTGTCCCTTCCCTCTCCCCTCCTCTTCCTCCCCGTCCCTCCCTCTTCCTCCTCCTTTCCCTCCCCCTCTTCCTCCCCTCTCCCCTCCTCTCCCTCCCCTGTCCCTCCTTTATCCCTCCCCTGTCCCTCCCTCTCCCTCCTTTATCCCTCCCCTGTCCCTCCCTCTCCCTCCTTTGTCCCTCCCCCTTTCCCTCCCTCTCCCTCCCTCTTCCTCCCTTGTCCCCCCCTCTTCCTCTTCCTCCCCGCCCCTCTCCCTCCTCCTCTCCCTCCCCCCGGTTCCTCCCCCGGTTCCTCCCCCCGGTTCCTCCCCCGGTTCCTCCCCCGGTTCCTCCCCCGGTTCCCATTGGCGGCGATGGCGGCGATCCGCACCGTGCAGGTACCGGGACCCCCCCGCACTCCCCTCGGGGCTATTTGAGGAGGGGTCTCCCCCCCATCCTCACCGACCCCTCCGTGTCTCCCTCTCCCCGTCCTCCCGCAGGGCTCGGTGGCGCTGGTGACCGGCGGCGGCTCCGGGCTGGGCCGGGCCACGGTGGAGCGGCTGCTGGAGCGGGGGGCGCGGGTGCTGCTGCTGGACCTGCCCTCGTCCGGGGGCGCCGAGCTGGCCCGGGAGCTCGGGGAGAGCTGCGCCTTCACCCCCGCCGACGTGAGCACCGGGGGCACCGGGCTGGGGGCGCTGCGGGACAGCGGGGACGGCGGGGACACCCCCCGACATGGGGACACCGCCCGGACATGGGGACACCGCCCGGACATGGGGACAGCCACTGGACATGGGGACACCCCCCGGACATGGGGACAGCCCCCGGACATGGGGACACCCACTGGACATGGGGACAGCCCCCCCGGACATGGGGACATCAGTGACGCCACTCCTGACATGGGGACACACCCCCCGGACATGGGGACACCCCCCAACATGGGGACACACCCCGGACATGGGGACATCCCCCCCGGACATGGGGACACACCCCGGACATGGGGACATCCCCCCCGGACATGGGGACAGCCACTGGACATGGGGACACCCCCCCGGACATGGGGACACCCACTGGACATGGGGACACACCCCGGACATGGGGACACCCCCCCCGGACATGGGGACACACACTGGACATGGGGACACCCCCCGGACATGGGGACACACCCCGGACATGGGGACACCGCCCGGACATGGGGACACCCCAGACATGGGGACACCGCCCGGACATGGGGACACACCCCGGACATGGGGACACCCCGGACATGGGGACCACACCACAGACATGGGGACACCCCACCCCCGGACATGGGGACAGCCCCGACATGGGGACAGCCACTGGACATGGGGACACCCCCGACATGGGGACACCGCCCCGGACATGGGGACACCCCCGACATGGGGACAGCCACTGGACATGGGGACACACCCCCCGGACATGGGGACCACACCACAGACATGGGGACACCCCCCGGACATGGGGACAGCCACTGGACATGGGGAAACCCCCCGGACATGGGGACACCCCCCGGACATGGGGACACCCACTGGACATGGGGACACACCCCAGACATGGGGACAGCCACTGGACATGGGGACACCCCCCCCGGACATGGGGACACCCCCCGACATGGGGACACACCCCGGACATGGGGAAACCCCCCGGACATGGGGACACCCCCTGGACATGGGGACCACACCACAGACATGGGGACAGCCACTGGACATGGGGACACCCACTGGACATGGGGACACCGCCCGGACATGGGGACAGCCCCCGGACATGGGGACAGCCCCCCAACACGGGGACACCCCCCCCCGACATGGGGACACCCCCACCAGTGACATCCCCCCCGACACAGCCGGTGACATCCCCCCTTGACACGTGGCCACCTTGACCCTCCCGTTGGTGGCATCCACCCGTGGCCACTGTGACCCCGCCCCTCTTGGTGACATCCACACGTGGTCACCTGACCCCCCCCCTCATTGGTGACATTAGCCCTGAGTGTGGGACCACCCCCCCCTGGTGACCTTTGACCTCTCAGGTGACATCCCACCTTGATGGGGGATGACCCCACAGGTGACCTTGGCCAAGGAGGTGGGGACAACCTCGCCCCTCCCCCTGCTCAAACTGGGCCCAGCGTGACCTTGACCGAGGATCCAAGGTCACCTTGACCTTGCTGGTGACATCCCACCTTGTCCTTGTCCCCTCTGGTGACAGCCCCCCCTGTCCCCAGGTGACCTCACCTGAGGAGGTGGGGGCCACCTTGGCCACCCCCTCAATTTGGGACCACCTTGACCCTTTCAGCCACGTCCCAAGGTGACCCAGGTGGTGACTCCAGTGATGACACATCCCAGGGTGACCCCAGTGGTGACACATCCCAGGGTGACCCCAGTGATGACACATCCCAGGGTGACCCCAGTGGTGACACCCCCCTGGTGACCCCAATGGTGACACCCCCAGGTGACCTGTCCCAAGGAGGTGGGGGCTACCTTGGCCATCCCCTCGATTTGGAACCACCCTGACCCCACAGGTGACATCCCCCGCCCTCCTCAACCTGGGCCCAGCGTGACCTTGAACGAGGAGCCAAGGTCACCTTGACCTTGCTGGTGACATCCCACCTTGTCCTTGTCCCCTCTGGTGACATCCCCCACCCAACACAGCCCCATTGGCCCCAGGTGACCTCACCTGAGGAGGTGGGGGCTGCTTTGGCCACCCCTCGATTTGGGACCACCTTGACCCCTCCAGCCATGCCCCAGGGTGACCCCAGTGGTGACCCCAGTGGTGACACATCCCAGTGTGACCCCAATGGTGACCCCCCCCTCGGTGACACCCCCAGGTGACCTCTCCTGAGGAGGTGAGCGCGGCGCTGGGCGTGGCCCAGAAGAAGTTTGGCCGCCTGGACCTGGCCGTGAACTGCGCCGGCATCGGCATCGCCGTCAAGACCTACAACAGCAAGAAGGACAAAGTGCATGACCTGGAGGACTTCCAGAGGGTCATCAACGTCAGTGGGGGCTCGGGGTGGTGGGGTGGGGGGGTCTGGGTGGGATGGGGGGCTCGGGCTGGTGGGATGGGGGGGTCTGGGGTCAGTGGGGTGGGTAAGGGAGGTCTGTGGTCAATGGTGTGGAGGATCTGGTCAGTGGGTGGTGACCTGGTCAGTGAGGGGGGGTCTCTGGTCAATGGGGTGGACGATCTGGTCAATGGCGTGGATGACCTGGTCAGTGGTGTGGATGACCTGGTCAATGGATGGATGACCTGGTCAATGGTGTGGATGACCTGGTCAATGGTGTAGATGACCTGGGCAGTGGGTAAATGACCCGGTCAATGGATGGATGATCAATGGATGGATGACTTGGTCAATGAGGGGATGGTCAATGGGTGGATGACCTGGTCAGTGGCATGGATGACCTGGTCAATGGTGTGGATGATCAATGGATGGATGACCTCGTAAATGGTGTAGAAGACCTGGTCAATGGACGGATGATCAATGGATGGATGACCTGGTCAATGAGGGGATGACCTGGTCAATGGTGTGGATGATCAATGGATGGATGACCTGGTCAATGGTGTAGATGACCGGGTCAATGGTGTGGATGACCTGGTCAATGGATGGATGACCTGGTCAATGAAGGGGGTCTCTGGTCAATGGGGTGGATGATCTGGTCAATGGCATGGATGACCTGGGCAGTGGGTAAATGACCTGGTCAATGGGTGGATGGTCAATGGTGTGGATGATCAATGGGTGGATGACCTCATCAATGGTGTGGATGACCTGGTCAATGGATGGATGACCTGTTCAATGGTGTGGATGATCTGGGCAGTGGGTAAATGACCTGGTCAATGGATGGGTGACCTGGTCAATGGCGTGGATGGTCAATGGGCGAATGACCTCATCAATGGCGTGGATGACCTGGTCAATGGGTGGATGATCAATGGGTGGATGACTTGGTCAATGGTCAATGAGGGGATGACCTGGTCAGTGAGGGGATGACCTCATCAATGGGTGGATGACCTGGTCAATGGATGGGTGACCTGGTCAATGAGGGGATGACCTGGTCAATGGTGTGGATGGTCAATGGGTGGATGACCTGGTCAGTGGGGTGAATGACTTGGTCAGTGGCATGGATGACCTGGTCAATGGATGGATGACCTGATCAATGGCGTGGATGACCTCGTCAATGGCATGGATGGTCAATGGCATGAATGGTCAATGGGCGAATGACTTGGTCAATGGTCAATGAGGGGATGACCTGGTCAGTGGTGTGGATGACCTGGTCAATGGATGGGTGACCTGGTCAATGAGGGGATGACCTGGGTAATGGTGTGGATGACCTGGTCAGTGGGTGGATGATCAATAGGTGGATGACTTGGTCAATGGTCAATGAGGGGATGACCTCATCAATGGGTGATGATCAATGGCTTGGCCCTGATCAATGCCGTACCTGTAGATGTGGGACCTCGGGGCGTTCCCACCACAACACCCGGTGCTGTGAGGGCACCATCAGGGTTTGGTGGCCCCCCACAATCCCCCCCTCCCCAAATCCCCCTCCCCAAATCCAGGTGAACCTGGTGGGCACCTTCAACGTGATCCGCCTGAGCGCGCAGCTCATGAGCCGCAACAAGCCGGACGCCGACGGCCACCGCGGCCTCGTGGTCAACACCGCCAGCGTGGCCGCCTTCGAGGGGCAGGTGAGTGACCCCGGGGGCCACCAGGGGGTCAGAGAACCTTCCAGAAACCCCACCACCCCCCCACTATTGGAATAATTCCAATATTGCAGGAATAATTCCAATATTGCAGGAATAATTCCAATATTGCAGACGGGATGTGCCTGAGCTTGTAGGGCCCTTGGTGCTTGACCAAAAAGTGGCAACTGTGGTGATTTCACCCCAAAAAACACTTTTGGCCAGCTGGATTTGTGGTGTTTCACCCCAAAAATGCTTTTGGCCAGTTGGATCTGTGGTGTTGAACTGTAATATATTAACTTTTAGTGATTGGAGAATAACATGAATATGGTAATATTCATAGTATATTATATATGTTATAGTAGTTATATATTATAGTATATTATAATATATTATATTACATTATATTATATTATATTATATTATATTATATTACAATATATTACAATATAATATAATAATAGTATATTATAGTATATTATATTATGATAAATTATAGATAAAAGTTAAGTTACAGATTGGTTCTGGTGTATTAAGATAGCACAGGCAAACAAGTCAGCAAAGGTGCAAGTAGAAAAAAAGGTCTCAGAATTTTCCACTGCAAGAAAACTGGAAAAACAACTTCTAGTTTAAACTGTGATATATTAACTTTTAGTGACTTTCATCCTTCCTTGTAAAACTTTCATCCTTTTTTTGTCAAACTTTCATCCCTCCCAACATCCAGGACTGATGGGCAGTGCTGGGAGGGGGAAGGACAGGTATTAATATATTATATTAATTATATTATATTATATTATATTATATTATATTATATTATATTATATTATATTATATTATATTATATTATATTATATTATATTATATTATATTATATTATATTATTTTTAGTATTTTATATGATGTATTATACTTGGAATATTGTAATAATATATACTATATATTATAAAGAATATATAATAATATACTATAGTATTATATATCATATATAATAATAGATATTATATGATATAATGTATCCTATATAATATATATTATTATAATATATGATATAATATATAATATGATATATTACAATAATATAGATTATATTTATGATTATGATATGATATATTAATTGTATATAATATAATATAATTGTATATAATGAATATACTATAATATACTATAATATACTATAGTGTACTATAACATACTATACTATAATATACTATACTATACTATAATATACTATACTATAATATACTATAATATACTATAATATACTATAATATTATATTATATTATATTATATTATATTATATTATATTATATTATATTATATTATATTATATTATATTATATTATATTATATTATATTATATTATATTATATTATATATATATATATTTTTTTTTTTTTTTAATATAAACTGACACACCTGGGCAGAGAATTATCAGAGGGAAGGATCCAAAAATCAACCCTAAAATCACAGTTTCACCTCCCCACAGGTTGGCCAAGCCGCCTACTCGGCCTCCAAGGGCGGCATCGTGGGCATGACCCTGCCCATCGCCCGCGACCTGGCACCGCTGGGCATCCGCGTGGTCACCATCGCGCCAGGTGGGGACACCTGGGGACACCTGGGGACACCTGGGGACACCCGAGGGAGGCGAGGGCAAGGGGAGCTCGGTTCTGAGCTGTCCTTGCTGGTGGTTTGTGGGTTTGATCTCAGGGGGTGAAAAAACAACCTGAGATGGTGCAGGAGGTTTGCAGTGATAATCAAAATAAATGTAATTTTATTGAATGAGATGTGATAGAGGGATTGAGGGACAGGAAAAGATAAGAAAAAGAGAGAAAAAGATAAGAAAGAGAGAGAAAAAGAGAAAGAGAGAAAAACAAGGGGTTTGCAGTGATAATCAAAATAAATGTAATTTTGTTGAATGAGATGTGATAGAGGGATTGAGGGAGAGGAAAAGATAAGAAAGAGAGAGAAAAAAGAGAGAGAAAAGAGAGAGAAAGAGAGAGAAAAAGATATGAAAGAGAGAGAAAAACAAGGGGTTTGCAGTGATAATCAAAATAAATGTAATTTTATTGGATGGGCACAGTGAGATGTGATAGAGGGATTGAGGGAGAGAAAAAGGTAAGAAAGAGAGAGAAAAAGATAAGAAAAAGAGAGAAAAAAATAAGAAAGAGAGAGAAAAAAATAAGAGAGAGAAAAGAGAGAGAAAGAGAGAGAAAAAGATATGAAAAAGAGAGAAAAAACCAAGGGGTTTGCAGTGATAATCAAAATAAATGGATTTTTATTGAATGGGTGTATGAAATGTGATAGAGGGATTGAGGGAGAGAAAAAGATAAGAAAGAGAGAGAAAAAGATAAGAAAGAGAGAGAAAAAGATATGAAAGAGAGAAAACCAAGGGGTTTGCAGTGATAATCAAAATAAATGGATTTTTATTGGATGGGTGCAGTGAAATGTGATAGAGGGATTGAGGGAGAGAAAAAGATAAGAAAGAGAGAGAAAAAGATAAGAAAGAGAGAGAAAGAGATAAAAAAAAAGAGAGAAAAGAAAGAGAGAGAGAGAGGGGGATACAGCTACCAAATGTAGAGATGAAATCCTTTGGTCCCGTCCAATGATAATCAAAATAAATGCACTTTTACTAAATAAAATAAAAAATAAATTAAATAAAAAATAAATTAAATAAATAAATAAAATGAAATAGAAAACCATAAAATTTTAAAATTAAAAAAAAAACAAATAAATTTTAAAAAGAAATAAATAAAATAAAATAAAATTTAAAAATAAAATAAATGAAATAAAAAATAAATTAAATAAAAAATGAATAAGATAAATAACATAAAAAAGAAATAAAAATATAAATAAAATAAAAAACATAAAATAAAAATTAAGAAAATAAATAAAATAAACTAAATTTTAAAAATACAATAAATAAAATAAAATAAAATAAATAAATTAAATAAATGAAATAAAAAATAAATTAAATGAAAAATGAATAAGATAAATAACATAAAAAATAAATAAAATAAAAATATAAATCAAATAAAAAATGAATAACATAAATAAAATAAAAAATAAATAAAATAAAAAACATAAAATAAAAATTAAGAAATAAAATTAAAATAAAATAAATAAAATAAATTTTCAAATATACAATAAAATAGAAATAAATAAAATTTTACAAACACAATAAAATAAAAATAAAAATTAAATTAAATAATTAAAAAATCAAATAAAATAGACATTTTTTTCTCCACTTTTTCAGGGCTGTTCTCCACCCCTCTCCTGGCCGGGCTGCCCGAGAAGGTTCGGAAGTTCCTGGGCCAGCAGGTGCCGTTCCCGTCCCGCCTCGGGGACCCCTCGGAATTCGCTCACCTGGTGCAGGCCCTGGCCGAGAACCCCATGATCAACGGCGAGGTGGTGAGGCTGGACGGGGCCCTGAGGATGCAGCCGTGAGCCCCAAAATCCGGGGGAACCCCAAAATGTGGGGGAACCCCAAAAATTTGGGGTGGGAGAGGTGACGGAGAGATCGCTGCGAGGATCAACGGGGACACTCCAACGCTGTGGGGACAAGGATTGGGGACACAGTGGGGACACTTTGTCCTGAGGGTCCTGAGGGGACACAACCCCCCTGAGTGGACACTGAGTGGACACAACCCATCCCAAAAGTGGGAACTCCCAAGGATTTGGGGACACCCAAGGATTTGGGGACACCAAGGATTTGGGGACACCTAAGGATTTGGGGACACCAAGGATTTGGGAACTCCCAAGGATTTGGGGACACCAAGGATTTGGGGACACCTAAGGATTTGGGGACACCAAGGATTGGGGACACCCAAGGATTTGGGGACACCCAAGGATCTGGGGACACCCAAGGATTTGGGGACACCAAGGATTTGGGGACACCCAAGGAGGATTTGGGGACAAACCCCAGGATTGTGGCCATGAGGACACTCCAACCCCTGCTCAAGTTTGGGGGGAACCATCCTGACTCCCCCCCGGGTTTGGGGACCCCCTGAAGCCCCTCTGAGTGGACATGACCCCCCCCCCAAAAGTGGGGACACCCAAGGATTTGGGGACAAACCCTAGGATTGTGGTCATGAGGACACTCAAAGCCCTGCTCAGGTTTGGGGGGGTCCATCCTGAGCCTCCCCCTCAATTTGGGGACCCCCTTGAGTCCCCCCTGAGTGGACACAACCCCCAGTAAATGGGAACTCCCAAGGATTTGGGGACACCCAAGGAGGATTTGGGGACAAACTCCAGGATTGTGACCATGAGGACGCTCAAACCCCTGCTCAGGTTTGGGGGGCTCCATCCTGAGCCCGCCCCCTCAATTTGGGGACCCCCCCCCCAGCCCCTCCCCCACATCAATAAAGCGTGTTCGCCCACGCGGCCTCCGAGCCTTGCGATGCCCCGCCTCCCGTCTCTTCTTATTGGCTGGTTCTGCTGCCAATCATATCACAACCAGATATGATTGGTCGGTGAGGGGGGGTGGGAGTGGTAAAACCTCCCACGCGCGAAACTCGCCTCTGATTGGCTGAAGGCAGGGCTGATCGCGCTCTCTGCTCGCTGATTGGATGAAAGTCCTGTCAATATGGCGGCATGACGGGTGGGCGGGTTCAGCGCCGATTGGTCAGAGAGGAACTTCCGGCGGAAGCGGCTCGTGAGGGGACCGGGACCGGCGGCGGCACCGGGAGCGGCACCGGGAACAGGGAACGCGACCGGGAGCGGGAACCGCAGCCATGAACATCCGGAACGCGCGGGTGGGCGGCCCGCGAGGGACAGGGGGGCTCGGCCAGGGAGAATTGGGCACCGGGGAGGGATCTGCCGGTGATACCGGGCCATGGCGGGAGCTGTGAGGGGAACACCGGGATCTGAGGGGAGCACCGGGACATGCGAGGGGGAACTGGGGATTTATGAGGTGTCTGAGGTGGGGACCGTGCTCCGACGGGTGCTTACCGGGCCTCGAACCGGGAGAACCGGGATCTGAGGGGGACACCGGGATCTGAGGGGGACACCGGGATTGGGGAGCGGTACCGGGTCCTGAGGGGGGCTCTGAGGGGATCCCGGTACCGTTTGGGCGCTCTGAGGTGGATCCGTGCTTGGAGGAGGCTCTGAGACCTCTCCCGGTGTTGGGGAGCACCGGGGCCGGTTCTGGGGTGACTCCCCCGGTTCTCCTCCGGTTCCGGTTGCTCCCGGTAGCCCGAGGACCTGATGAACATGCAGCACTGCAACCTGCTCTGCCTGCCCGAGAACTACCAGATGAAATATTATTTCTACCACGGCCTCTCCTGGCCTCAGGTGTGGCTCTGGATCCGCCCCGGGATTACCGGGATTTAACCCCCCCTTCCCCGGATTTAACCCCACCCCGGTGCCCCTCGGTCTCCTCCAGAACACCTGGATCCCTCCTTGGCACACCTGGGGTACTGAATTTCACACCAGGACCCCCTGGATCCCCTTCCCAGGCACACCTGGCCCCTCCCAGGGTCACCTGGATTTCCTCCCCCCCCCGCCCCAGGCACACCTGCCCCCCCCCTTTCCCCCAGGACCCCCTGGAATCCCCCCCATGGACACCTGACCCCCCTTCACCGCTTTCACACCCCCCATTGTCACCTGTTCCCCCCCCATTGTCACCTGTCCCACCCTCACCTGTCCCCATTGTGCCCTGTCCCCTATTGTGCCTTGTCCCCATTGTCCCCTGTCCCCATTGTCCCTACTCCCTCATTGTCCCTTCCCATTGTCCCCCTGTCCCACTGTCACCTGTTTTGTCCGATTGTCATCTGTCCCTATTGTCACTTGTCCCCATTGTGCCCTGTCCCCTATTGTGCCTTGTCCTCATTGTCCCCTGTTCCCATTGCCCCCTGTTCCCCATTGTCCCCTGTCCCATTGTCCCCTGTCCCATTGTCCCTGTCCCATTGCCCCCTGTCCCCCATTGTCCCCTGTCCCCCACTTTCCCCATTGTCCTCTGTCCCCCATTGTCCCCTGTCCCCATTGTCCCCTGTTCCCCCCCATTGTCTCCCATTGTCCCCTGTCCCACTGTCCCCTGTCCCATTGTCCCCGTCCCCATTGTCACCTGTTTTTTCCAATTGTCACCTGTCCCCCCATTGTCCCCTGTCCCCATTGTCCCCTGTCCCCCATTGTCCCCTGTCCCACTGTCCCCTGTCCCATTGTCACCTTTGTCCCCGTCCCATTGTCCCCTGTCCCCATTGTCCCCAGTCCCTCATTGTCCCTTCCCATTGTCCCCTGTCCCATTGTCACCTCTTCCCCCCCATTGTCCCCTGTCCCCTTTGTCCCCGTCCCCTTTGTCCCCGTCCCCATTGTCCCCTGTTCCCCTTGTCCCCTGTCCCATTGTCCCCTGTCCCATTGTCCCCAGTCCCCTTTGTCCCCTGTCCCCTCACTGTCCCCTGTCCCCTCACTGTCCCCTGTCCCTTTGTCCCCTTTGTCCCCTGTCCCCATTGTCCCCTTTGTCCCCTGTCCCATTGTCACTTTTGTCCCCGTCCCATTGTCCCCGTCCCATTGTCCCCTGTTCCCCATTGTCCCCTGTCCCATTGTCCCCATTGCCCCCGTCCCCATTGCCCCCTGTCCCCTCACTGTCCCCTGTCCCATTGTCACCTTTGTCCCCGTCCCATTGCCCCCTGTCCCCCTTTGTCCCCTGTCCCATTGTCCCCATTGCGCCCTGTCCCCATTGCCCCCTGTCCCCCTTTGTCCCCTGTCCCCCATTGTCACCTGTCCCCCATTGTCACCTGTCCCATTGTCACCTGTCCCATTGTCCCCTGTCCCCTGTCCCCCACTGTCCCCTGTCCCATTGTCCCCTGTCCCTTTGTCCCCTGTCCCATTGTCCCCACTGTCCCCTGTCCCCTCACTGTCCCCTGTCCCCCCAGCTCTCGTACATCGCCGAGGATGAGAACGGGAAGATCGTCGGTTACGTCCTGGCCAAGATGTGAGTGTGGGACCCCCCCGAGTGTGGGACCCCCACCCCATTTTCTGCCCTTTTGGGGGGTCCCTGGGGGGATTTGGGGTGGTCTCACCCCTCTAACCCCCCCCTCCTCCTCCCTGTGTTCCTGTAGGGAGGAAGACCCCGATGATGTCCCCCATGGGCACATCACCTCCCTGGTGAGATGGGGTTTGGGGGGTCCTGGGGGGTTTGGGGGGTCCTGGAGGGATTTGGGGGGTCCTGGGGAGGTCCTGGAGGGATTTGGGGGGGGTCCTGAGAGGGGTTTGGGGGGGTCCTGGAATAGATCAGAGGGGTTTGGGGGTCACCTTGTGGGGTCCTGAGGGGGTTCTGGAGGAGTTTGGGGGGTCCTGGAGGGGTTTGGGGAGCTCTGGGAGGGGTTTGGGAGGGTTCTGGAATAGATCAGAGGGGTTTGGGGGGGTTCTGGAAAGGTTTTGGGGTCACTTAAAGGCTTGTGGGGTCCTAGAGGGGTTTTGGGGGGGTCCTGGAATAGATCAGAGGGGTTTTGGGGTCACCTTGTGGGGTCCTGAGGGGCTTCTGGAGGGGTTTTGGGGGGCTCTGGGAGGGCTTTGGGGGGGGTCTGGAGGGGTTTGGGAGGTCCTGGGGGGGTTCTGGAGGGGTTTCGGGGGCTCTGGGAGGGGTTTGGGGGGGTCCTGGAGGGATTTGGGGAGGTCCTGGAGGGGATTTGGGGGGTCCTGAGGGGTCTTTGGGGTCACCTGAGAGCTTGGGATGGGTTTGGGGGGGCTCCTTGGGGGTCTTTGGGGTCACCTGAGGGTTCGGGGGGGGGCTCTTGGGATGGGTTGGGGGGGTTCATTGAGTGGTGCTATGGGGGTTTTGTGTTCCCCTGGGTGTTTTTGGGGTTTCCCATCCCATTTTTGGGGTGTCTCACCCCGTGTTTGTGGTGTCCCATCCCATTTTTGGGGTGTCCCATCCCGTTTTTGGGGTGTCTCACCCCGTTTTTGGGGTGTCCCACCCCGTTTCTGTGGTGTCTCACCCCGTTTTTGGGGTGTCCCATCCCATTTTTGGGGTTTCCCATCCCATTTTTGGGGTTTCCCATCCCATTTTTGGGTGTTCCCCTGGGTGTTTTTGTGGTGTCCCACCCCGTTTTTGGGGTGTCTCACACCGTTTTTGGGGTTTCCCATCCCGTTTTTGGGTTCCCTTGGGTGTTTTCTGGGGTGTCTCACCCCGTTTCTGTGGTGTCTCACCCCGTTTTTGGGGTGTCTCACTCCATTTTTGGGGTGTCCCATCTCATTTTTGGGGTGTCTCACCCCGTGTTTGGGTTCCCCTGGGTGTTTTTGGTGTGTCCCACCCCGTTTTTGTGGTGTCTCACCCCATTTTCGGGGTTTCCCATCCCATTTTTGGGGTGTCCCATCCCATTTCTGTGGTGTCCCACCCCATTTCTGTGGTGTCTCACCCCGTTTTTGGGGTGTCTCACTCCATTTTTGGGGTTTCCCATCCCATTTTCGGGGTGTCCCATCCCATTTTTGGGGTTTCCCATCCCATTTTCGGGGTGTCCCACCCCATTTTCGGGGTTTCCCATCCCATTTTCGGGGTTTCCCATCCCATTTTTGTGGTGTCTCACCCCATTTTCGGGGTGTCTCACCCCATTTTCGGGGTGTCTCACCCCATTTTCGGGGTGTCCCCCCCGTTTTTGGGGTCCCCAGGCGGTGAAGCGCTCCCACCGGCGCCTGGGGCTGGCGCAGAAGCTGATGGACCAGGCCAGCCGGGCCATGATCGAGAACTTCAACGCCAAATACGTGAGCCTGCACGTGCGCAAGAGGTGCCACCCCAAAAACCCCCTGGGGACCCCAAAAACCCCCTCAGGGACCCCAAAAACCCCCTCAGGGACCCCAAAAATACCCTGAGGGACCCCAAAATACCCTGAGGGATCCCAAAACTCCCTGAGGGACCCTAAAAACTCCCTGAGGGACTCCAAAACATCCTGAGGGACCCCAAAATACCCCGGGGACCCCAAAAACCCCCTCAGGGACCCCAAAATACCCTGGGGACCCCAAAATATCCTGAGGGACCCCAAAACTCCCTGAGGGACCCCAAAAACCCCCTCAGGGACCCCAAATCTCCCTGACGAACCCCAAAAACCCCCTGAGGGACCCCCAAAAACCCCATCAGGGACCCCAAAAACCCCCTGAGGGACCTCAATAACTCCTGGAGGGAGCCCAAAAACCCCCTGAGGGACCCCAAATCTCCCTGAGGGACCCTCCCAAACCCTCAGGTCACCCCAAACCCCTCAAAGAACCTTTAAGGAACCCTCCCCAAAACCTTCAAAAAACCCTGAGGTGACCCCAAAACTCCTCAAGAAATCCTCAGATGCCCCCAAAACTCCTCATGAAATCCTCAGGTGACCCCAAAACCCCTCAAGGGACCCTCCCAAACCCTCAGGTGACCCCAAAACCCTCAAGGAATCCTCAGATGCCCCCAAAACTCCTCATGAAATCCTCAGGTGACCCCAAAATCCCTCAAGGAACCCTCAGGTGTCACCAAAACCCTCAAGGAACCCTCCCAAGCCCTCAGATGACCCCAAAACCTCTCAAGGAATCCTCAGATGCCCCCAAAACCCTCCTGAAATCCTCAGATGACCCCAAAATCCCTCAAGGAACCCTCAGGTGCCCCCAAAACCCCTCAAGAAATCCTCAGGTGACCCCAAAACTCCTCAAGAAATCCTCAGGTGACCCCAAAACCCTCAAGGAACCTTCAAGAAACCCTCAGGTGACCCCAAAACCCTCGTGAAATCCTCAGGTGACCCCAAAACCCCTCAAGGAACCTTCAAGGAACCCTCAGGTGTCACCAAAACCCTCAAGGAACCCTCAGGTGACCCCAAAAATCCCTCAAGGAGACCCCAAAACCCCTCAAGGAACCCTCAGGTGACCCCAGAACCCTCAAGAAATCCTCAGGTGACCCCAAAACCCCTCAAGGAACCCTCCCAAGCCCTCAGATGACCCCAAAATCCCTCAAGGAACCCTGAGGTGACCCCAAAACCCCTTTAGGGCCCCCCCAAAATGACCCCACCCCATTTGTCCTTGGCAGTAACCGGGCAGCGCTGCACCTCTACTCCAACACCCTCAACTTCCAGTGAGTCTGGGGGGCTCTGGGGCGATTTGGGGGGGGTCAGGAGAAATTTTGGGGTGTCAGGAGAAATTTTGGGGGGTCTGGGGAGGTTTTGGGGGGTTTTGAAGGGATTTTGGGATGGGTTTGGGGGGCTCCTGGAGGGGTTTTGGGAGGGTCCTGTGGGGCTTTTTGGGTTCCCCTGGTGGTTTTTGGGGTGTCCTGTGCTATTTTTGGGGTGTTCTGTGCCATTTTTGGGGTGTCCCATGCCGTTTTTGGGTTCTCCTGGGTGTTTTTTGGGGTGCCCCCCGTTTGTGACCCCCCAAATTCCCCCCAGGATCAGCGAGGTGGAGCCCAAGTACTACGCGGACGGGGAGGACGCCTACGCCATGAAACGGGACCTGAGCCAGATGGCAGAGGAGGTGCAGCCCCTGGGACCCCCAAAAACTCCTCATGAACCCCTGGGACCCCCCAAAAATTCCTCATGGACCCCTGGGACCCCCCAAAAACTCCTCATGAACCCTCAGGACTCCCCCAAAAACTCCTCATGAACCCCCGGGACACCCCAAAAACTCCTCATGAACCCCTGGGACCCCCCAAAAACTCCTCATGAACGCCTGGGATCCCCCAAAAACTCCTCATGAACCCCTGGGACCCCCCAAAACTCCTCATGAACCCCCAGCCCCTGCCCCCCTGGGACCCCCCAAAAACTCCTCATGAACCCTCAGGACCCCCCAAAAACTCCTCATGAAGCCTCAGGACCCCCCCAAAAACTCCTCATGGACCCCTGGGACCCCCCCAAAACTCCTCATGAACCCCCAGCCCCACCTGGGACCCCCCAAAAACTCCTCATGAACCCCCAGCCCCACCTTGGGACCCCCCCCAAAATCCTCTCCAACCCTGGGGAACCCTAAAAACATCCAGGGGACCCCAAAACGGGATGGGAGACCCAAAAAATGCCCATGGGAACCCAAAAACGCCCGTGGGACCCTCACAAAAACCCCCAGGACACCCCAAAAACCCCCAGGGGAACCCAAAAAAACCTGCAGGACCCCAAAACGGGCTGGGAGACCCCAAAAACGCCCATGGGACCCCCACAAAAACCCTCAGGGGACCCCAAAACTGGCTGGGACCCCCAAGAACCACCACAGGAACCCAAAAACCCCCATGGGACCCCAAAAACGCCCATGGGACCCCCACAAAAACCCCCGGGGAAACCAAAACCCCCAGGAGACCCCAAAACGGGCTGGGAGACCCCAAAAACTCCCAGGGGAAATAAAAACCCCCAGGACACCCCAAAAACTCCCCAGGGGAACCCAAAATGGGCTGGGACACCCCAAAAGCTTCCCCAACCCCACCTGGGAGCCCGAAAACCTCCCCAACCCTGGGACCCCCAAAAATCCTCCTGGAGGAGCTTCCAGGACCCCATAAAAACCTCCCCAACTCTGGGACCCCCCCAAAAACTCCTCATGAACCCCCAGGACCCCCAAAAACTCCTCATGAACCCCTGGGACCCCCCAAAAACTCCTCATGAACCCCTGGGACCCCCAAAAACTCCTCATGAACCCCCAGCCCTACCTCGGGACACCCCCAAAATCCTCTCCAACTCTGGGAACCCTAAAAACATCCAGGGGACCCCAAAACGGGATGGGAGACCCCCAAAAATGCCCATGAGACCCTCACAAAAACCCTCAGGGGACCTCAAAATGGGCTGGGACCCCCAAAAATGCCCAGGGGAATCCAAAAACCCCCAGGAGACCCCAAAACTGGCTGGGAGACCCCAAAAACCACCACAGGAACTCCCAGGGGACCCCAAAATGGGCTGGGACCACCACAGGAACCCAAAACCAACCAGGGGACCCCAAAACGGGCTGGGAGACCCCAAAAACCCCCATGGGACCCCCACAAAAACCCCCAGGGAAACCAAAAAACCCCCAGGAGACCCCAAAAACTCCCCAGGGGACCCCAAAACTGTCTGGGAGACCCCCACAAAAATGCCCATGGGAACCCCACAAAAACCCTCAGGGGACCCCAAAATGGGCTGGGACCCCCAAAAGCTTCCCCAACCCCACCTGGGACCCCAAAAAACCTCCTGGAGGAGCTTCCAGGACCCCATAAAAACCTCCCCAACTCTGGGACCCCCCAAAACTCCTCATGAACCCCCAGGACCCCCCCAAAAACTCCTCATGAACCCTCAGGACCCCCCCAAAAACTCCTCATGAACCACTGGGACCCCCCAAAAACTCCTCATGAACCCCCAGCCCCACCCTGGGACACCCCCAAAAATCCTCTCCAACCCTGGGAACCCTAAAATCATCCAGGGGACCCCAAAACGGGATGGGAGACCCCAAAAATGCCCATGAGACCCTCACAAAAACCCCCAGGGGACCCCAAAATGGGCTGGGACACCCCAAAAGCTTCCCCAACCCCACCTGGGACCCCCCAAAAAAATCCCCATCCCCACCTGGGACCCCCAAAAATGTCCCCAAACTGGGACCCCCAAAATCCCTCCTGGAGGAACTTCCAGGGACCCCAAAATCCCTCCTGGGGGGCTGCAATCTTCCCTGGGACCCCCAAAAAACTTCCCCATACCCCCATGGAACCCCAAAATCCCTCCTGGAGGAGCTTCCAAGGACCCCCAAAAATCCTCCCCAACCCTGAGACCCCCCAAAAACCCTCCCCATATCCCATGGGACCCCAAAATCCTCCTGGGGGGCTGCAATCTTCCCTGGGACCCCCAAAAAACTTCCCCATATCCCCTGGGACCCCCCAAAATCCCTCCTGGAGGGGCTTCAAGGGACCCCCAAAATCCCTCCTGGGGGGGATCCCCCCCACCCTGGGACCCCCAAAATCCCTCTTGGAGGGGCTTCAAGGGACCCCAAAATCCCTCCTGGGGGGGATTCCACTCAGCCTGGGACCCCAAAAATCCTCCCTGTACCCCCATGGAACCCCAAAATCCCTCCTGGAGGGGCTTCCAAGGACCCTCAAAAAAACCTCCCCAACTCTGGGACCCCCAAAAACTTCCCCATATCCCCTGGGACCCCCAAAAAAAACCTCCTGGAGGGGCTTCCAGGACCCCCAAAATCCCTCCTGGGGGATCCCCCCCACCCTGGGACCCCCAAAATCCCTCCTGGAGGAGCTTCCAGGGACCCCAAAAACCCTCCTGGGGGGCTTCCATCATCCCTGGGACCCCCAAAAAACTTCCCCCTCACTCTGGGACCCCCAAAAACCCTCCCCATATCCAATGGAACCCCAAAAATCCCTCCTGGAGGAGCTTCCAGGGACCCCCAAAAATCCTCCCCATCCCACCCTGGGACCCCCAAAAAACTTCCCCAAATCCCCTGGAATCCCAAAAAAACCTCCTGGGGGGCTTCAAGGGACCCCAAAAACCCTCCTGGGGGCTTCCATCATCCCTGGGACCCCCGGACCCCCAAAAAACCCTCCCCAACCCCCCAGGAACCCCCAAAACCCCTCCCCATATCCCCTTGGGACCCCAAAAATCCCTCCTGGGGGGATTCCACCCCCTTGGGACCCCCAAAAAACCCTCCCTGTACCCCCATGGAACCCCAAAATCCCTCCTGGAGGAGCTTCCAGGGACCCCCAAAAATCCTCCCCAACCCTGAGACCCCCCAAAAACCTTCCTGGGGGAAACCCACCCCCCTGGGACCCCCCAAAACACTCTCCACCCCCCCTGGGACCCCCCAAAATCCTTCCTGAGGGTCTTCCACACCCCCCCCCAATTTTAACCCCTTGTGTCCCCCCAGCTGAGGAAGCAGCTGGAGCAGAAGGAGCGGGGTCGGCCCCCAGCCCCCAGCGAGCCCCCCCGAGGTGGGGACGGGGTCTGCGGCTCTGGGGGGACCCCCACGAACCCCCCGACCCCGGGGGGAGCCCCCCAACAGCAGCAGGAGGACGGGGGGGGGGACAGCAAAGACCTGAGCGAGGTCAGCGAGACCACGGAGAGCACGGACGTGAAGGACAGCTCGGAGGCCTCGGATTCCGCCTCATAGAGACCCCCCAAAAATCAATGGGGAACCCCCCAAAAAACATCCCTGGGACCCCCGGGAGCCCCTGCAAAAAAATCTTTGGGGTTTTGGCCAAAAAATCCCCAAGAGTCGCCCCAAAAATCGCTGGGATCCCCAGGAGGCAGCGCAAAAAAATCTCCCGGATCTCCCGCAAAAATCCCTGGGATCCCCCCAAAAATTCCCGGGAGCTCTCTCAAAAAATCTCTGGGATACCCAGGAGCCCCCCCAAAAATACTCTGAGGTCTCCAGGAGCCTGCCCAAAAATCCCCAGGAGCCCCCCCCCAAAAAAATCTGTGGGACCCCCAGGGCCCACCCCAAAAATCCCTGGGATCCCCCCCAAAAAATATCTGGGATTTTCCCCAAAAAATCCCTGGGACCCCTTCCCAAAAATCCCCGGGAGGTCCCCCAAAAAATCTCTGGGATCCCCAGGAGCCCCCCCTAAAAATCTCCAGGAATCTCCCCAAAAAAATCTCTGGGAGCCTCCCCAAAAATACTCTGGGGTCTCCAGGAGCCTCCCCAAAAATCCCTGGGATCCCCCCCCAAAAAATCTCCCGGACCTCCTGCAAAAATCCCTGGGACCCTTCCCCAAAAATCCCCAGGAGCTCCCCCAAAAAATCCCTGGAGCCCCTAAAAAATCTCTGGGATCCCCAGGAGCTCACCCTAAAAATCCCTGGGATCCCCCCCAAAAAATCTCTGTGACTTTCCCCAAAAAATCTGCAGGAGCCCCCCCAAAAATCTCCAGGAACCTCCCCAAAAAATCTCTGGGAGCCCCCCCAAAAATCCCCGGGAGCCTCCCGAAAAAATCTCTGGGAGCCCCCCCAAAAAAATCATTGGGACCCCTGGGAACTCCCACAAAATCCCTGGGAGCCCCCCAAAAAATCCCCAGGAGCCCCCCCAAAATTTCTGGGACCCCCAGGAGCTCCCCCCAAAAACCCCTGGGAGGCTCCACAAAAAAATCTCTGGGACCCCAGGGAGCCCCCCCAAAAAATCCCCAGAATCCCCCCCAAAAAAACCCCTGGGACCCTTGGGACCCCCCCCCAAAAATCCCTGGGACTTCCAGGAGTCCCCCCAAAAAATCTCTGGGAGCCCCTGCAAAAAATCCCTGGGACCCCCCCAAAAAATCCCTCGGAGCCCCCCAAAAAATCCCTGGGACCCCCGGGAGCCCCCCCAGAACTCCTGGGACCCTCCGGAGCCCCCCCAAAATCTCAGGGACCCCCGGGAGCCCCCCAGGACCCCTCGGTGCTGGCGGGGGGCATTAAAGCCCCTCTGTCTCCAGGCTCGGCTCTTTCTTTGTGGGGGGCTCGTGGATTTTTGGGGGTCTCGACCCCTCCCTAAAGGGTTAAAGCGGTGTGGGCGGGGCTTGGGTTGACCACGCCCCCTATGGAAACGGGTGGTGTTGAAGGGGGCGTGGTCTATGCAGATTTGCCTCTCGCTGATTGGCGGAGATGCGCGGTTGTGGCGCCCTCTGGCGGAAGGACGGGGAAGGGCAGGCGGCGCTGATGGGGCGGGAACGGGATCGGGAACGGGAACGGGAACGGGAACGGGACCGGAGCCAGGCTGGGACAGCGGGAACGGGATCGGGACCGGGAACGGGACCGGAAACAGGACCGGAGCCAGGCTGGGACAGCGGGAACGGGGCCAGGAACGGGATCGGGATTGGGAACGGGACCGGAGCCCGGCTGGGGCAGCGGGAACGGGATCAGGATTGGGAACGGGACCGGGAACGGGAACGGGACCGGAGCCAGGCTGGGGCAGCGGGAACGGGATCGGGACCGGGAACGGGACCGGAGCCAGGCTGGGGCAGCGGGAACGGGATCGGGACCGGGACTGGGACCGGAGCCAGGCTGGGGCAGCGGGAACGGGATCGGGACCGGGAACGGGACCGGAGCCAGGCTGGGGCAGCGGGAACGGGATCGGGACCGGGAACGGGACCGGAGCCAGGCTGGGACAGCGGGAACGGGACCGGGACTGGGAACGGGACCGGAGCCAGGCTGGGACAGCGGGAACGGGGCCAGGAACGGGATTGGGACTGGAGAGAAGCTGGGGCAGCAGGAACAGGGACCGGGAATGGGACCGGGATTGGAGCGAGGCTGGGGCAGCAGGAACGGGGTCGGAGCGAGGCTGGGGCACCAGGAATGGGATTGGGACCGGGATTGGGACTGGAGTGAGGCTGGAACAGCAGGAACGGGGCTGGGAACGGGGCCGGGAACGGGACAGGGACTGGGAACAGGACAGGGATTGGGACCAGAGCCAGGCTGAGACACCAGGAATGGGACCGGGACCAGAGCAAGGCTGGGGCAGCGGGAATGGGACCAGGACTGGAGCAAGACTGAGGCAGCGGGAACAGGGACCACGAACGGGATTGGGACTGGAGTGAGGCTGGAACAGCAGGAATGGGGCCAGGAACGGGATTGGGACCGGGATTGGGACTGGAGTGAGGGTGGGACAGGTGGGAACGGGACCAGGAACGGGATTGGGACTGGGAACAGGACAGGGATTGGGACCGGAGCCAGGCTGAGACACCGGGAATGGGACTGGGACTGGAGCAAGACTGGGGCAGCGGGAACAGGGACCACGAACGGGATTGGGACTGGAGTGAGGGTGGGACAGTGGGAACGGGGCCAGGAACGGGGCCAGGAACGGGATTGGGACTGGGAACAGGACCGGGACTGGGACCAGAGCAAGGCTGGGGCAGGAAAGGGATGGAAATTGGGAGGGGGAACCAGGACCATGAGATGGAGGCACCGGGACCAGGATGGAAACGGGGCAGGGGAGTGCCAGAACCGGCGAGGATGAGGAGGAGAATTCCAGCACAAATTCTGGGAGATCCCAGGAACAGGGGAGTAAAACCACCCTGAAATCGCCCCCCCAGCTCCCTTGGGGTTCGAGGGGAGGTCTCTGTAAATCTGTTAAAACTTTCTCTTTATTATAATATAACTTTAGATATAAAAAGCAAATTTTACAAGTTTTTAACCCAAAATGTACAAAAAAATGGTCAGGAAATTGTTGAGTTTCTCCCCTTTGTGTGTGATGGGTGGGTGTGGGGGAGGGATTTAGGGAGATGCCCCCCAGCTGGGGGAGATTTGGGGGTCCCCAAAAAAAAAGGGGGGAAAGGGGGGGGGGTGAAAGGCCTTCGAACACCCTGAGCTGTGTTGGGGACCCCCAGCCCCTCATTACCCGCAATTCCAGGGGGGGTGGAGATGTGCAGCACCCCCAAATCCCCCCCCCCACATTAAATTCTGCCCCTGTTGGGGTCTTTCTGCCCCACGGGGGGGTTGGGGGGCTCCTCTGTTGGGATTTCTTCCACACCACTGCCTGAAAGGGGGAAAATTGGGGGGCACAAAATCAGCTCCTACTCCCCTTCCAAGAGAATTATGGGGAGAGGGGTCTCACCCCCCATTTCCTCAGGTTTTGGGGTCCCCCCTGAGCTTTGGGGTGTCCCCAGGGTGGAGAGGGAGGGAGGGGTCTCTTACCATCCCCATCATCTGGGATCTCCTGCACATCCTCATCATCATCCAGGATCACCACGCAGTCCTCGCCGCTCTCACTGGGGAAAATTGAAAATTTTCGTTCATGGGGGGGAGGTTGAAAATTGAAAATTTGGGGTTCCCTCCCTCCCCAAACCCCCCCCTTTGGGGTGCAGCTCACCTGTCAGGGGGTCCCTCAGCGCCCTCCCCCAGCAGGTAGAACTGGAGAGGGTTGGGCCAAAGCTCCTCCTTGATGATCTGGAGAGGGACATGGGGGAGTTCAGGGGGGTACTGGGAGGTGGAACTGGGAGCACTGGGAGCACTGGGAGCACTGGGAGCACCGGGCTCACCTCAGCCACACGATCCCCTGCAGGGAAGCTGTGATCCCCAAACCAAGCAAAGAAGCTCCGAGGGGCCGGGGGTCCCTTGTGGCGGCGGGACCGGGGGTCCTGGCCCTGCCACCACCGGATGGGGGTCGAGTGGGACACCAGGTGACCTGAGAGGAGGGACAACACACCGTGAGGTCGCTCTGGAGCCCCCAAACCCCCTCTTTGAGCTGGTTCCCCCCATCCTTGCCCCAACACCCACCGGAGGGGCCGCGCACGAACTCCTTGGCCACGACGTCGTTCTGGAAATAGGGGTTGACGCTGAAGAAGAACCGGATCCGACAGCCAGGGCGGCTCTGCCCGAACTCCTCCACCTGCAAACCCACCTGTGTCACCTCAGGGAGGTGGGGGGGGGGTCACAGCACCCCAAATGTCCCCCCCAAACCCCTCCAGGCACCTGCAGGCTCGTCATGTAGCTCAGCGCGTCCTCGTCGCGGTCGCTGATCATGGCCGAGAGCTGCGGGTGGTTCAAGAACTGGGCACGAGGAGAGGGTCAAGGAAAGATCTGCAAGTTCCTCTGTACCTCCCCTCCTCCCCTCCACACCCCAAAATTCCAAAATTTCAACCCCCTCAGGGATACAGCAGTGACCCAGAAGCCGGGGATGTGCTGGATGAGGCGGTTGCGGCGCTGCAGGTGCGGCCGGCGGCGGAGGCAGAAGCGGGCGCGGAGGCGGCGGAAAGCTCGGGCTGCCTCCTCCTCCACGGCCTCCAGCTCCAGCTGAACGGCCTCCAGAGCCGCCAGGTACCTCGCAGGGCCTTCATCCCGCTCCTCCTCCTCCTCCTCCTCCTCCTCCTCCTCCTCCTCGTCCTCATCCAGCGAGATCACCGCGCTCTCCTCGGCCGCCGGGACCCCCGTGGGCTCCAGGACCCCGGGGCTCTGCCCCACGCAGGGTCCCGTGGGTTCCAGGCCCTCCTCGGGCTCTGTGGTGAACTCCACGCCTCCTTTCTGCTCTCTGTCCCACCTCACGTGGCCGGTGATGGTGCTCTCCAGGCTTTCTGTGTCTTCTCTGCTGGCTTCCAAGCCCTCCAAGCTGGTGTCCAGGTTTCTCTCCCTCTCTACGCCGGCCCTGGGTCTCGTAGGGGGCTTTGCTTTGCGCCTGTTGGTGCTTTTCTGCTCGCCACCAGGACAAGCATCACTCTCCACGCTCCCCAGGACCTTGGGGGTGGTCTCCAAGCCCCCTTTGCTCCTTCTGCCCTGCTCCAAGCAGCGAGTGACAGCCGTCTCCAGGCTCCCTTTGCGCCCATTGGTGCTCCCAAGGCTCCCTGTGACCTCCCTGATGCTCTGCAGACCACCCTGGGCCTCTCTGGTGGTCTCCAGGCTTCCTTTGGATTCCGTGGGAGTCTCCAGGACACTCTTGTTCTTCTCCAAGGAGTGTGTGGCAGCAATTTCCAGATCTCCCATGTCCTCTCTGGTGGTCTCCATCCCCTCTTTGACATCTCTGGTGGTCTCCATCCCCTCTTTGACCTCTCTGGTGGTCTCCAAACCCCCTTTTTCCTCCTCTGAGCACTCACTCCTTGTGTTCTCCAGGCTCCCTTCGCATCCGTTGATGGTCTCCAGCTCTCCCTTGGCCTCCTCGGTGGTCTCTGAGCTGGCTGTGACCTCCCCGGTGACTTTCCCGGGGATCTCAAGCCCCTTCTTGGGGGTCTCCATCCCCTCCTTGGGGGTCTCCATCCCCTCCTCGGGGGTCTCCAGCCCCTCCCCGGTCAAAGCCGCCATCTCCGAGCAGCCGCCAGGGGGCGCTCGCTCGTCCCCGCCGCCGCCGCCCCGCGCATGCCCGGACCCGTCGCCCCGCGCGCGCGCGTTGCGGCCCTCACCACGACCTCCGGCGGGGGTGGGGGAACGCGCCGTCTCCTCCCCGCGGTTAACGGCGGCGGCGGAGCCCGTCCCGCTGGGCTCGTCCAGACGGCGGAGCTTGGCCGGGGACGGTCGTTCTGTCCCGGCCCCGGCCCCGGCCCCGCTCATGGCGGCGGCTCCGGCGCCCGCCAGCGGCCGAAAAAGCGCGCGCGCCGCCGCCGCCGCCGCCGCCGAGGCCCCGCCCACCCCGCTCGTCACTCGCGCGCTGCCCCATTGGCCGGTTGCCATGGCGACGCCCGTCACGCGGGGCGGGCGGGAAAAGGGCGGCCAATGGGAACGCGTCGCTTTGGCGGGCTCCGGGGAGCGCGGTGGGCGGGGCCGGGGGGAGCCGCGCGCTCATGCGCAGCGCGAGGAGCGCACGTGCGGGCGGCGCGAGAGCCGCGGCTGTGAGGGGAGAGGCTCCGCCCCCCTCCCGCCATGAGGGGCTGAGGGAGCGTGAGCGCGGTGAGACCCTCCCGGAGGGGACGGGTTCCCTTCCACGCTGTCACCTGAGGGACTGAGACACTCCCTGAAGGGCTGAGGTAGCGTGAGGGCGGGCAAGACCCTCCCGGAGGGGACGGGTTCCCTTCCACGCTGTCACCTGAGGGACTGAGACACTCCCTGAAGGGCTGAGGTAGCGTGAGGGCGGGCAAGACCCTCCCAGAGGGGACGGGTTCCCTTCCACGCTGTCACCTGAGGGACTGGGACCCTCCCTCAGGGGCTGAGGGAGCGTGAGGGCGGTGGGACCCCTCCGGAGGGGACAGGATTTCTCTTTTTCCTCAGTGAGTATAGAGGGGCTGGGACCCCCCCAATGTCACCTGAGGGACTGAGACCCTCTGTCAGGGGCTGAGGGATCGGGGACACTTCCTCACGGGCTGAGGGAGCGTGATGGCAGCAAGACCCCTCTGGACGGGACAGGATTTATTTCCATTTCTCCTCAGTGCGTATAGAGGGGTTGGGACCCCCCAATGTCACCTTAGGGACTGGGACCTTCCCTCAGGGCCTGAGGGACCACGGGGGCGGGCAGGACCCTCCCCGGAGGGGACAGGTTCCCCCCACACTGTCACCTGAGGGACTGGGACCCTCCCTCAGGGGCTGAGGGAGCATGAGGGTGATGGGACCCTCCTGGAGGGGATGGGTTCCCTTCCACGCTGTCACCTGAGGGATTGGGGACCTTCCCTGAGGGGCTGAGGGACCGTGAGGGCGGTGGAACTCCTCCAGAGGGGACAGGATTTTTCCCCCCTCTTCAGTGAGTATAGAGGTGCTGAGGTCACTCAACGTCACCTGAGGGACTGGGACCCTCCCTCACGGGCTGAGGGAGCGTGAGGGCAGCAAGACCCCTTCGGAAGGGACAGGATTTATTTCCATTTCTCCTCAGTGCGTATAGAGGGGTTGGGACCCCCCAATGTCACCTGAGGAACTGGGACCCTCCCTTAGGGGCTGAGGGATCGGGGACACTCCCTCATGGGCTGAGGGAGCGTGAGGGCAGCGAGACCCTCCTGGAGGGGGCGGGTTCCCTTCCACGCTGTCACCTGAGGGATTGGGGACACTCCCTCAGGGGCTGAGGGAGCATGAGGGTGATGGGACCCTCCTGGAGGGGATGGGTTCCCTTCCACGCTGTCACCTGAGGGACTGGGACCCTCCCTCAGGGGCTGAGGGAGCGTGAGGGCAGTGGGACCCCTCCAGAGGGGACAGGATTTCCATTTCTCCTCAGTGAGTATAGAGGGGCTGGGGTCACTCAATGTCACCTGAGGGACTGGGACCTTCCCTCAGGGGCTGAGGGAGCGTGAGGGCAGCCAGGACCCCTCCGGAGGGGACAGGATTTCTCCTCGGTGAATGTAGAGGGGCTGGGAACCTCCCAGTGTCACCTGAGGGACTGAGACCCTCCTATGGTCACTTCAGAGGGGCTGCCCCCCTCCGTCCGCCATTACCTGAGGGGCTGAGGGCCTGTGGGTGCTGGCGGGGGTCCCCCCACTGAGGGGCTGGGACCCCCACACGATGTCACCCAAAGGACTGAGGGACTGCAGGAGGAGCAGAACATCCGGACATGACAGGACAGCGGCACAATGAGTCCAGAGGGGCTGGGACACACCCTGAGGGGAGGAGGACACCATAGGGGACAACATCTCCCCCACAGGGAGCGCAAAGGGACTGGGAGCCCCCTCGATAGTGACTTGAGAATGGCTGTGTCATCCCCCCACACCTGAGGGGACAGGAGGGACAGGAGCACCAGCCACACTGGCCACCTCCAGGAGGCTCAGGACCCCCACAGCTGCTCCCAGGACACTCGGGATCCCCCCAAATGCCTCCAAGGAGCCTTAGGACCACTCCCCACTTCATCCTAGGGGATCAGGACCTCCCCAGCTGCTCCCAGGACCCTCGGGATCCCCCCAAGTGCTTCCAAGGAGCCTTAGGACCACCCCCCACTTCATCCTAGGGGATCAGGACCCCCCCAGCTGCTCCCAGGACACTCAGAACCCCCCAATTTTTCAAGACCCCCTCCCCAGCTGCTTCCAGGACACTCGGGATCCCCCCAGGTGCTTCCAAGGAGCCTTAGGACCACTCCCCACTTCATCCTAAGGGGTTCACGACCCCCCCAAGCTGCTCCCAGGACACTCAGAACCCCACAAGTTCTTCAAGACCCCTTCCCCAGCTGCTTCCAGGACACTCGGGACCCCCCAAATGCCTCCAAGGGGCCTTAGGACCACTCCCCACTTCATCCTAGGGGATCAGGACCCCCCCAAGCTGTTCCCAGGACATTCAGGACCCCCCAATTTTTCAAGACCCCTTCCCCAGCTGCTCCCAGGACATTCAGGACTCCCCCAAATTCTTCAAAACCCCCCCCTCAGCTGCTTCCAGTGGACTCAGAACCCCCCAAATTCTTCAAGACCCCCTCCCCAGCTGCTCCCAGGACACTCAAGACCCTCCAGTTCTTTAGGGGAGCTCAAGACCCCCACCCTAGGACACTCAGGACCCCCTCCCCAGCTGCTCCCAGGACACTCAGGACCCCCCAGTTCTTTAGGGGGGCTCAGGAGCCCCACCCCAGCTGCTCCCAAGATATTCAGGACCCCTCCCAGTTCTTCAGGGGGGTTCAAGACCCCCACCCCAACTACTCCCAGGACACTCAGGACCCCTCAGTTCTTCAAGGGGGGACTCAAGACCCCCCCTCAGCTGCTCCCAGGACACTCAGGACCCTCCAGTTCTTTAGGGGGGCTCAGGAGCCCCACCCCAGGACACTCAGGACCCCCCAGTTCTTCAGGGGGGCTCAAGACCCCCACCCCAGGACACTCAGGACCCCCTCCCCAGCTGCTCCCAGGACACTCAGGACCCCCCCAGGCTGTCACCGACCCTTCTATCGCGACATGGCTCCCATGTCACGACAGCCCCAGGTGAGCCTGCGCCATCCCCGGGGGGACCGTTTGTCACCCAGGGCCCCCTCGTGACCTTTGCTGGGACCTTCCCCGAGGGCAGGAAACGGCAGCGACAGCGACACCAGAGGGGGGGGGGACCCGGCCCCAACCCCCCTAAACAGAGACAGAGACCCCTCCCCTACCCCCCCCACCCCAAAATTACACCCCCCACCCCAAAAATCCCCCCCCCCCCCACGACAAGAACTCGGGACACCATCGTTCCATGGCTGTATGTACACAGGGGCGCCCCAAAACCCGGGTGGGGTGCACATGATTCGGGGGGGGGGGAAGGGGGTCCCACAAAGTGACAGTGCCCCCACCCTGCTGTGGGTGGGGCAGTTTGGGGGTGCCCTTCCATTTTGAGGGGTGCCCTCCATTTCGGGGGTGCCCCCTCCATTTTGGGGTGCCCTTCCATCTGGGGGTGCCCTTTCATTTGGGGGTGCCCCTCCATTTCGGGGGTGTCCTTCTATTTTAGGGTTCCCTTCCATTTTGGGGGCTGTTCCTCCATTTGGGTGTTCCATTTGTGGGGGTTCCCTTCCATTTGGGGGGTGCGTCTCCATTTGGGGGTTCCCCTTCATTTGGGGGTTCCACTCCATTTTGGGGTGCCCTTCCATTTAGGGGTGCCCTTCCATTTGGGAGTTCCCTTCCATTTGGGGGTGCCCCTCCATTTGGGGTGTTCCATTTGTGGGGGTTCCCTTCCATTTTAGGGTGCCCCTCCATTTAGGGGTGCCCTTCCATATGGGGGTGCCTCTCCATTTAGGGGCTCCCTTCCAATTGGGGGGTGCCCCTCCATTTAGGGGCTCCCTTCCATTTGGGGTGTTCCCTTCCATTTCTGGGGGTTCCCTTCCATTTTAGGGTGCCGTTTCATTTTGGGGTGCCCTTCCATTTTAGGGTGCCCTTCCATTTGGGGGTGCCCTCCATTTGGGGGGGTTCCCTTCCATTTGGGGGTGCCCCTCCATTATAGGGCTCCCTTCCATTTAGGGGTTCCCTTCCATCGCCCTCCCCCCGATTGATTGAGGGGATGTCCCACGTTTCCAGAGGTGAAATGTGGGGGGGGTGGGTGGGTGGCTGTGACTTTTCGGGAGGTGCCAATTTTGGGGTGCTGACAATCGGGGTGTCCCTCCACCCCTTCCCCAATCTCACGTGAGCCAGGCCAGCGCCAGGTAAATCCCCAAAGCCACCGCAGCCGTGGGACCCCCCCCGTCCCCCCCCCCAGGCCACCGGCACCAGCACGGCCAGAGCCAAAACCACCCCGCACCCCCTTAGGGCCCCCCCCAAACTGCTCCCCCTGCCCCGGGGGGGCCTCGCCGGCACCACCAGCGCCCCCTCCAGCGGCCCCCCCCCTCCCCAGCAGCACCGGGGGGCTGCAGCGACCCCCGCCCGCCCCCCCCTCATAGCGCAGCGCCATCTCGTTGGCCAGGGAGGTGTTGGGGGCTCGGTCGGGAAAGGGGGGACCCCCGTTTTTGGGGAGGGGGTCGCTGTCGTTGGGGTCCCCCCGAAGCCGGCGCAGGTGGGACAGGTAGAGCTGCTCCAGCTCCCGCGCCACCGCCTCGTCCTCGGTGCCCTAAATTAGGGGGGGACGGACGGACGGACAATTTGGGGTACCCCCATTTTGGGGGTACCCCCATCCTCAGGGTGGGGAGGGGCAATTTGGGGTACCCCGTTCCTTGAGGGAGGGGGGTACCCCAGGTTTTGGGTGTTGTCTCACCTGTGCTGGGGGCTGCTCCGCATCCGGGGGGGGCGTTGGGGCAGGGTCAGGCTCTGTAGGGAGGGAAAAGGGACCCTCAAAAGTTCGGGCTCCGGGGGGGGATCCCCCAAAATTGGAGCTGCACCCCCAAATTTGGGGCGGGCGAGGGGGGGGGGAGTTACTTACCTGTGCTGTGCTCGGGGGGTGGGGGCTGCACGTCCTCCGCCTCCTGTGGCCTTTTGGGGGGGACACGGGTGTGGGGGGGTCACCGGAGAGGCCCCATCGCCCCCTGCCCCCCAAATTAGGGGTGGGGGGAAGCATCATCTGCCCCCCCCCAGATTGTGACCCACATTCGGAACCCGAGGGGTCGGGGTGGGGGGGGGGATCCCAGCCATGCACCACAGCCCCCCCTCAATTTCGGGGGGCACATGCGGGGGGGTGGGGTGGGGATGGGGGGGTTGACCCCATTTTGGGGGGGGGTCCCCCATGCAGATTTCACCCCCCCCCCCCATCTCTTACCTGCCCTTCCCAGGCCTCATCCAGATCCCGGGGGGGGGGCGGCTCTCCCACCGTGCCCCCCTCCCCCCTTCCGGGGGTCCCTCCCCCGCCGCCCCCCCCCGGGGGTCCCCCCCTGCCCCGGGGGTCCCAGGGCCGGTATTGCCGCAAGCGGGTCAGGGGCAGCCCCAGAGCATCGGCGAACAGAACCCGCCGGGACCCCCCGCCCACCCCCCCGGGGGGCGCGGGGCTCTCGGGGTCCCCCGGGGGGGCAGCGGCGGCTTCGGAGACCCCCGGGGGGGGCTCGGCGATCTCTGAGGTGGAAACGGGCCGGGAGGGGGGTCCCAGCGGCCGAGGGGTCATGGGGGGCTGAGGGGGGGGTGCCGGGGGTTTGGGGGGGGGTCCCGGGACGCGGGGGGGGGCTGGGAGGGGCCCCCCCCGCGCGGGGCACGCCGGGAGTCCGGCCACGGGGGGGGCGCCGGGGCGGAGGCGGGAGCGCGGGCCATGGCGGAGGGGCGGGGCCTGGAGCCGCAGCGCGGGGGCGGGGCCAGCCCCGAGGGGCGGGGCTTAAACGAAGGGGGCGGGGCTTAGAGGGGTGGGGAGGGGGGAGAGTTGGGGGTGACCGGGGGAGGGGCTGGGAAAGGGAGCGACCCCCACCCCCAATTTCGGGGGTGAGGGAGGGGGCCTGGAGACCCCCGGGGTGGGGGTGACAAAGTGGGGATTAAAGGGACAAAGTGGGGTTTAAAGGGTCCCAAAGTGGGGTTTAAAGGGACATTTTGGGGGGGCACAAAGTGGGGTTCAAAGGGACAAAGTGGGGTTTAAAGGGACATTCCTGGGTCCCAAAGTGGGGTTTAAAGGGACATTCCTGGGTCCCAAAGTGGGGTTTAAAGGGACATTTTGGGGGTCTCAAAGTGGGGTTTAAAGGGACATTCCTGGGGTCCCAAAGTGGGGTTTAAAGGGACATTTTGGGGGTCCTAAATTGGGGTTTAAAGGGACATTTTTGGGGTCACAAATTGGGGTTTAAAGGGACATTTTTGAGGGGTCTCAAAATGGGGTTTAAAGGGACAAAGGGGTTTAAAGGGACATTTTTGGGGTCACCAAGTAGGGTTTAAAGGGACATTTTTGGGGTGACAAAGTGGGGTTAAAGGGACAAAATGGGTTTAAAGGGACATTTAAATGGGGTTCCTGGGGATGACAAAGTGGGGTTTAAAGGGACATTTTTGGGGTCCCAAATTGGGGTCTAAAGGGCCATTTTTTGGGGGGGTGGGGGTCCCGATGGGGGTGGGGAGGGACCTGCTCTGCCCCCCATCCCCCTCCCTTATTTCCTGCCTGCTTGGGTTCAGTTTCAGCTCCCTTTGAGCTGGGGAAGTCCCTGGGGGTGGAAAAAACTCCCAACCCCACCCTAAAAAATTGGGAGGGGTCCCAGAACCTTTTTTGGGCTAAAACCCGACTAATTCGGGGCTGGAAAACATAAAAAATTTGACTTTCGACTGATTTTGGGGATGGAAAAAAATGGGCGAAACTCAAGGCCCTGAACCTGGAAAAATTCCCCAAAATTCAGAGGTGCCAGAGGGGAATTTTTAAAAAATGAGGGAGTTTAAAAACCTGAGCAGGTTTTAGGAATTTTGCAGGTACCCCAAAAAGATTTGGGGCCATTTGGAGGAGGTTTTGAAGCTGCTTTTTCCGACTGCGTCATTTTGGGCATTTTGGCGTTTTTCGGTGACGTTTGTGGGGGATGGGACACGAAGGGGGTGGGGGGGGGACAAATTCCTGCATTTTTTGGGACCCCCCAAATTCTACAAAAAATCTTTTTTTAGGGGGTTTCTGCCTGGCTGTTTTAGGGCTATCCCCACCCAGCAATTTTATTGAATTTTGGGGCATTTTGAGTGGTTTTTATCTCTTTATTTAAGGTTTCTCCTCATTTTGGCGCGCTCGATCTGGGGCAGTTTCTTCCTGACCTTTTTAAGGTGAATTTCTGCTTTTTAGGGTGTTTTTTGCCTGCCTGTTTTGAGGTGTTTCTCCTCCTTTTGGAAACTTTTTCTTCAGATATTTTGGCCTTTGTCTGCCTCAAAAATCTCGGCTCTTTTGGGGCGTTTCTCCACATTTTGAATTTCCTTTTTATGGCCATTTTTAGGGGGTTTCTACCTGGTTGTTTTGGGGCATTTTTTAGGATTTTAAGGCTGATTTGGGGTCTCTCTGCCCTCATCATTTGGGGCCATTTCTCTGCATTTTGGGGGTGTCTCTGCCCAGTTTTGGTCACACAATTTTGGGGCATTTTGAAGAATTTCTCTCTGCTTGTTTTGGGCTTTTTCTTCCCATCTCTTTTAAAATATTTCCCAATATCTCTGGCCGATTTTGGGGGGTTTCTCTCTGGTTTTTTAGGGGAATTTTCCTGCTTTTTTGGGGTATCTTGCCCTGATGAATTTGGGGTGTCTCTACCCTCCCAATTTGTGCCATTTCTTCGTGTTCATCTCAGACATTTCAGGGCATTTCTCTGCCTTTTTTTTTGCCATTTCTCTGCCCTTTTTGGCCATTTCTCTGCCCTTTTTGGGCCATTTCTCTGCCTTTTTTTAGGGTATTTCTCTGCCTTTTTTTAGGGTATTTCTCTGCTCTTTTGGGGGCATTTCTCTGCCTTTTTTGGGGTATTTTTGGAGTATTTTTGTGCCCTTTTTGGGGCATTTTTGTGCCCTTTTTGGGGCATTTCTCTGCCCTTTTGGGCCTTTTTTCTGCCCTTTTTGAGGCATTTCTCTGCTGTTTTTGTGGCATTTCTCTGCCCTTTTTTGAGGCATTTCTCTGCTGTTTTTGTGGCATTTCTCTGCCCTTTTTTGAGGCATTTCTCTGCTGTTTTTGAAGCATTTCTCTGCCCTTTTTTGAGGCATTTATCTGCCCTTTTTGGGGCATTTTTCTACCCTTTGTTGGGCCATTTCTCTCCCTTTTTGGGGCATTTTTCTGCCTTTTTTTGGGCATTTCTCTGGCGTTATTTGAGACATTTCTCTGCCCATTTTAAGGCATTTCTCTGCCCTTTTTTGGGGCATTTTTCTGCCCTTTTTGAGGCATTTCTCTGCCTTTTTTTGGGCATTTTCCTGCATTTTTTGGGGCATTTCTCTGCTCTTTTTGGGGCATTTTTCTGCCCATTTTAAGGCATTTCTCTGCCCTTTTTGGGGCATTTCTCTGCATTTTTTGAGGCATTTCTCTGCCATTTTTGGGGGTATTTCTCTGCATTTTGGGGGCATTTCTCTGCCATTTTTGGGCCATTTCTCTGCATTTTGGGGAGCCTGGGGGGGCCCAGCCCGGCCCCCCGCCCCCGCCGTGACTCAGGGCTGTGGTTTCCCGTCTATAAATCAGGGCTGGAAGCGCCCGGGGTGGCCCAGAGCCATGGCAGGGACCCGGGAGCCGTGAGCTGGGGGCACTGGGAGCCACTGGGAGAGACTGGGAGACACTGGATGCACTGGGAGGGACTGGGAGCACAATGGAAGGGACTGGGAGACACTGGGAGCCACTGGGAGGGACTGGGAGGGACTGGGAGCACAATGGAAGAGACTGGGAGGCACTGGAGCGTACTGGGGGCACTGGGAGGGACTGGGAGACACTGGGGGCACAATGGGAGGGACTGGGAGGGACTGGGAGGCACTGGGAGGGACTGGGAAGGACTGGGAGCATGCTGGGAGCACTGGGAGGGACTGGAAGCCACCGGGAGCACAATGGGAGGGACTGGGAGACACTCGGAGGCACTGGGAGGCACTGGGAGCACAATGGAAGGGACTGGGAGGCACTGGATTGATACTGGGTGGGACTGGGAGGGCTCCAGACCCACTGGGATGGACTGGGAGGCACTGGGAGACACTGGGAGCACAATGGAAGGGACTGGGAGACATTGGGAGACACTGGGAGGGACTGGGAGGGACTGGGAGCACAATGGAAGGGACTGGGAGGCACTGGGAGACACTGGGAGGGACTGGGAGCACAATGGAAGAGACTGGGAGACACTGGGAGGCACTGAGATGGACTGGGAAGGACTGGGAGCATACTGGGGGCACTGGGAGGGACTGGGAGCACACTGGAAGGGACTGGGAGGCACTGGGATGGACTGGGGGGGGCAGGATTGATACTGGGTGGGACTGGGAGGGCTCCGGAGACACTGGGATGGACTGGGAAGGACTGGGAGGCACTGGGAGGGACTGGGGATACTGGAAAGAACTGGTGCAAACTGAAATGACTCGCTGCTTACTGGGGGAGGGACTGGGATGGACTGGGATGAACTGGGATGGACTGGGATGGACTGGGATGAACTGGGATGAACTGGGATGGACTGGGATGAACTGGATGAACTGGGATGGACTGGGATGAACTGGGCTGGACTGGGATGAACTGGGCTGAACTGGGATGAACTGGAATGAACTGGAATGAACTGGGGTGAACTGGGGTGAACTGGGATGAGCTGGGATGAACTGGGATGAGCTGGGATGAACTGGGCTGAACTGGGATGGACTGGGATGAACTGGGATGAACTGGGATGAGCTGGGATGAACTGGGATGAACTGGGATGAGCTGGGATGAACTGGGCTGAACTGGGATGAACTGGGGTGAACTGGGATGAACTGGGATGAACTGGGATGAGCTGGGATGAACTGGGATGGACTGGGATGAACTGGGACGAACTGGGACGAACTGGGATGAGCTGGGCCGCCCGCAGCGGGTGACGCAGGAGCTGACGGTGACAACGTTTGTTTGTCACATTTGGGGGGAATTTGGGTGAATTTTGGGGGGACCCTCGGCGCTTGGGAGGGTTTGGGTGGAACCCTCAGGGTGTGGGGGGGACCCTCAGGGTTTGGGGGGGACCCTCAGGGTTTTGGGTGGAACCCTCATGGTTTGGGGGGGACCCTCAGGGTTTGGGGGAACCCTCAGGGTTTTGGGGAACCCTCAGGGTGTGGGGGAACCCTCATGGTTTGGGGGGGGACTCTCAGGGTTTGGGGGGACCCTCAGGGTTTGGGTGGAACCCTCAGGGTTTGGGGAACCCTCGGGGTTTGGGGGGACCCTCAGGGTTTGGGGGACCTCAGGGTTTTGGGGAACCCTCAGGGTTTGGGGGGACCCTCAGGGTGTTGGGGAACCCTCAGGGTTTGGGGGGGACCCTCAGGGTGTGGGGGGGACCCTCAGGGTTTGGGGGGGACCCTCAGGGTTTGGGGGGGACCCTCAGGGTGTGGGGGGGGACCCTCAGGGTTTGGGGGGGACCCTCAGGGTTTGGGGGGGACCCTCAGGGTTTTGGGGGAACCCTCAGGGTTTGGGGGGGACCCTCAGGGTGTGGGGGGGACCCTCAGGGTGGGGCTCTCACCCCCCCAAAACGCCCCCAAACCCCCCAGGCAGCGGCGCCCCCCCCGCCCCCCCAGGAGCGGCCCACGGTGCTGACCCGCGGCTCGCAGGTGCGGGAACACCAAATTTTGGGTTTTTTTTGGGGGGATTTTGGGGTTTTTTGAGGATAAATCAAGATTGGGGGGTCACCTCCTGCCCCCCCAAACCCCACAGGTGCCACCCGAGGGGGGCTCGTGCCCCCCCCTGCTGCAGGTGCAGCACCCGGGGGTGTTGGTGATGAGAACTCGGCTGCCCCCCGCCCACGGTGAGACCCCCAAAAACCTCCCCAAAACCTCCCCAAAACCTCCCCAAAACCCCCCTAAAACCCCCAAAAACCCCCCAAAACCCCCGAAAAGCCCCCCAAAACCTCCCCAAAACCTCCCCAAAACCTCCCCAAAAACCCCCCAAAACATCCCCAAAACCTCCCCAAACCCCCCCAAAACCCCCCAAAACCTCCCCAAAACCTCCCCAAAACCCCCCAAAACCCCCCAAAACCTCCCCAAAACCCCAAAACCCCCCAAAACCTCCCCAAAACCTCCCCAAAACCCCCCCCAAAACCTCCCCAAACCCCCCCAAAACCCCCCAAAACACCTCCAAAACCCCCCAAAACCCCCCCAAAACCTCCCCAAAACCCCCCCAAAACCTCCCCAAAACCCCCCCCAAAACCCCCCCAAAACCTCCCCAAAACCTCCCAAAACCTCCCCAAAACCCCCCCCCAAAACCTCCCCAAACCCCCCCAAAACCTCCCCAAAACCCCCCCAAAACCTCCCCCAAAACCCCCCCAAACCCCCCCAAAACCCCCCCAAACCCCCCCAAAACCTCCCCAAAACCTCCCCAAAACCCCCCAAAACCTCCCCAAAACCCCCCCAAAACCTCCCCAAAACCTCCCCAAAAACCTCCCCAAAACCCCCCCAAAACCTCCCCAAAACCCCCCCAAAACCCCCCCAAAACCTCCCCAAAACCTCCCCAAAACCCCCCCCAAAACCTCCCCAAACCCCCCCAAAACCTCCCCAAAACCTCCCCAAAACCCCCCAAAACCTCCCCAAAACCCCCCCAAAACCTCCCCAAAACCTCCCCAAAAACCTCCCCAAAACCCCCCCAAAACCTCCCCAAAACCCCCCCAAAACCCCCCCAAAACCTCCCCAAAACCTCCCAAAACCCCCCCAAAACCTCCCCAAACCCCCCCAAAACCTCCCCAAAAGCCCCCCAAAACCTCCCCAAAACCCCCCCAAACCCCCCCAAAACCCCCCCAAACCCCCCAAAACCTCCCCAAAACCTCCCCAAAACCTCCCCAAAACCCCCCTAAACCCCCCCAAAAACCCCCCCAAAACCTCCCCAAAACCTCCCCAAAACCCCCCCAAAACCTCCCCAAAACCCCCCAAACCTCCTGAAAACCTCCTGAAAACCTCCCCAAAACCTCCCCAAAACCCCCCCAAAACCTCCCCAAAACCTCCCCAAAACCCCCCAAAACCTCCCCAAAACCTCCCCAAAACCCCCCCAAAACCTCCCCAAAACCCCCCAAAACTTCCCCAAAACCCCCCCAAAACCTCCCCAAACCCCCCAAAACCCCCCCAGAACCTCCCCAAAACCCCCCAAAACCCCCCCAACACCCCCCAAAACCTCCCCAAAACCTCCCCAAAAACCCCCCAAAACCTCCCCCCTCCTCCTCCTCCTCCTCCTCTTCCATTTATTGGGGACCCCCCCCCCCAAAATAAACCCCAAAACTCCTCCAGGTCTCCCCGCTCTGGAATGGGGTCCCAAAGACCCCCCCGGCCGGGACAGAGACCCCTCCCCTGCCCCCCCCGGCAGCGACCCCCCCCCCGCGCAGCCCCCCAGGTGAGTCAGGGGTTTTGGGGAGGATTTTGGGGGTCTCAGATTCACCCCACACCCCAAAAAACCCCCCCAAAAACCCCCCAGGCCGCCCCGCCGTGAGCCGGGGGAGGTGGCTCAGTGTCTGCGGCAGCTGGAGAGGATCCAGGAGCTGGAGCAGCAGGTGAGGGGACCCCAAATTCCTCCCTGAGCACCCCCAGAATCCTCCCTGAGAACCCCCAAAAACTCCCCACGGAGCCCCCCAAAAATCCTCCCTGAGCATCCCCAAAATCCTCCATGAGCATCCCCCAAAATCCTCCCTGAGCACCCCCAGAATCCTCCCTGAGCATCTCCAAATTCCTCCCTGAGCATCCCCCAAAATCCCCCCGGAGACCCCCAAAATCCTCCCTGAGCATCCCCCCAAACCCCCCCTGAGCACCCCCAAATTCCTCCCTGAGCCCCCCCAAAATCCTCCCTGAGCATCCCCAAAATCCTCCCTGAGCCCCCCCCAAATCCTCCCCCGAGGCCCCCCCAAAACATCCCCGGAGTCCCCCCAAAATCCTCCCTGAACCCCCCCAAAATCCTGACCCCCCCCCCAATAAAACCCTCCTCCCCCAAAGCTGTACCCACCCCCCAGTACTGGGACCCCCCAAATCTGTGTCCCCTTAACTCATCACCCCCCCCGACCCCGTGACCCCCAAAATCCGTGTGCGACCCCCCAAACCCGTCCCTGTCCCCCCCAACCCCGTGACCCCCCCGTGTTCCCCAAAATCCATCTGTGAACCCCCCAAAACCCTGGTTTGACCCCCCCAAACCTGTCCCTGTCCCCCAAACCCGTGTGTGACCCCCAAACCTGTCCCTGTCCCCCCCAAACCCATCTGTGACCCCCAAATCTGTCCTGTCCCCTCCAACCCCGTGTCCCCCAAGTTTTGCCCCCAAAATCCAAGTTTTGCCCCCCCAATCTGTCCCTGTCCCCCCAAACCCATCTGTGCCCCCCCCAAACCCATCTGTGACCCCCCCAATCTGTCCCTGTCCCCCCCCAAACCCATCTGTGACCCCCCAAATCTGTCCTGTCCCCCCAAACCCATCTGTGACCCCCCAATCTGTCCCTGTCCCCCCCAAACCCATCTGTGACCCCCCAATCTGTCCCTGTCCCCCCCCAAACCCGTGTGTGACCCCCCCAAACCCGTCCCTGTCCCCCCCCAACCCCGTGACCCCCCGTGTTCCCCAAAATCCATCTGTGAACCCCCAAAACCCTGGTTTGACCCCCCAAACCTGTCCCAGCCCCCCAAACCCGTGTGTGACACCCCAAATCTTTCACCCCCCCCATATCCATGACCCCCCTGTGTCCCCCAAAATCCATCTGTGACCCCCCCAAACCTGTCCCAGCCCCCCCAAATCTGATTCCCCCCAACCCCGTGTCCCCCAAAACCCGATGTGACCCCTCAGTGTCCCCCAAAATCCGTCCGTGACCCCCCAAATTTGTGACCCCCCACCCCAAATCTCTCCCCCCCAACCCCGTGTCCCCCAAAATCCAAGTGTTGCCCCCCCAAACCCATCCCTGTCCCCCCAAAATCTGTCTGTGACCCCCCCCAAACCCGTCCCTGTCCCCCCAAAATCCATCTGTGACCCCCCCAATCTGTCCCTGTCCCCTCCAACCCCGTGTCCCCCAAGTTTTGCCCCCAAAATCCAAGTTTTGCCCCCCCCAAAATCTGTCTGTGACCCCCAAATTTGTGCCTGTCCCCCCAAACCCATCTGTGACCCCCCCAATCTGTCCCTGTCCCCCCCAAACCCATCTGTGACCCCCCCAAACCCATCTGTGACCCCCCCAATCTGTCCCTGTCCCCCCCAAACCCATCTGTGACCCCCCAAATTTGTGCCCCCCCCAGCTGGCCCGTGAGCGGCACCGCCTGGGGCTGTTGCAGGCTCAGCTCCTCCGGAGGGGCCCCCCCAGCACGGTAAGGGGGGGGAGAGCACCCCAAAAATGGAGTGGGGGCGTTGAAACCCCCCCAGCACGATAACGAGGGGGGGGAGCACCCCAAAAATGGGGTGGGGGGCATTGAAACCCCCCCAGCATGATAAGAGGGAGAGGAGCACCCCAAAAATGGGGTGGGGGGCGTTGGGACCCCCCAGAACGATAAGAGGGGGGCAGCACCCCAAAAACGGGGTGTGAGGGGGTTGGGACCCCCCCAGAACAATAACGAGGGGGGGAGCACCCCAAAAATGGGGTGGGGGGAGTTGGAGCCCCCCCAGCACAATAAGAGGGAGGGGAGCACCCCAAAAATGGGGTGGGGGGCATTGGGGTCCCCCCAGCACAACAAGAGGGAGAGGAGCACCCCAAAAATGGAGTGGGGGGAGTTGGGACTCCCCCAGCACGGTAAGAGGGGGGGAGCACCCCAAAAATGGGGTGGGGGGAGTTGGAGCCCCCCAGCACAATAAGAGGGAGGGGAGCACCCCAAAAATGGGGTTGGGACCCCCCCAGTACAATAATGGAGGGGGAGCACCCCAAAAATGGGGTTGGGACCCCCCCCAGTACAATAACGGGGGGGAGCACCCCAAAAACGGGGATGGGACCCCCCCAGATCTTTGCCCCCCTCTCATTTCTGTGCCCCCCCCCCCCCTTTAGGGTCTCCCTGGGAAGGGCCAGGCGGGCCCCCCCCCCAAATTTGGGGTCCCGAGGCCGAGGGGGACCCCGAGATGCTGCTGCCCCCCCCGGGGCACCCCTGGGATCGTGGGGGGCTCTGCCCAGGTTGAGCGAGGGCTTTGGGGGGGTGGGGGTGAACCCCGAAATGATTGGGGGGGGGTTGGGGTCTGAGTGCCCCCCCTGCCCCCCCCAGAACTGGAGCATTACCGGCTGAGCACCGCGCGGCCCCCCTACACCTACGCCACGCTCATCCGATGGGTCAGTGCCCCCCGAACCCCAAAAATAACCCCGGGAACCCCCAAAAATACACCCTGAACCCCAAAAATAACCCCGGGAACCCCAAAAATAACCCCGGGAACCCCAAAAATAACCCCGGGATCCCCAAAAATAGCCCTGGGACACAAAAATACCCCCGGGACCCCAAAAATATCCCCGGGACCCCCAAAAATACCCCCGGGAGCCCCAAAATAGCCCCGGAGCCCCAAAAATACACCCGGATCCCCAAAAATACGCCCGGGATCCCCGAAACCCACCCTGAACCCCAAAAATACCCCTGGGATCCCCAAAACCCCACCTTGAACCCCAAAATACCCCCGGGAGCCCCAAAATACCCCTGGGATCCCCAACAATACCCCCGGGACCCCAAAAATAGCCCCGGGACCCCCAAAAACCCACCCTGAACCACAAAAATACCCCCGGGATCCCAAAATACCCCCGGGAGCCCCAAAATACCCCTGGGACCCCCAGAAATACCCCCGGGACTCCCAAAAACCACCCCGAAACCCAAAAATACCCCTGGGATCTCCAAAACCCACCCTGAACCCCAAAAATACCCCCGGGATCCCCCAAAAATACACCCGGGAGCCCCCAAAAATAACCCCGGGATCCCCAAAAATGCTCCCGGGATCCCCAAAAATGCCCCCGAGAGCCCCAAAAATAGCCCCGGGACCCCCAAAAATACCCCCGGATCCGCAAAATACCCCCGGGACCCCAAAAACACACCCTGAACCCCAAAAATACCCCGGGACCCCCAAAAACCCTCAATGTCCCCTCAATGTCCCCAATGTCCCCATGTCCCCAATGCCGCCATATCCCCAAGTCCTTCAGTGTCCCCATGTCCCCTCAATGTCCCCATGTCCCCTCAATGTCCCCATGTCCCCAATGTCCCCTCAATGTCCCCTCAATGTCCCCAATGTCCCCATGTCCCTCAATGTTCCCCATGTCCCCAATGTCCCCTCAATGTCCCCTCAATGTCCCTCAATGTCCCCCCAATGTCCCCCATGTCCCCAATGTCCCCTCAATGTCCCCTCAATGTCCCCAATGTCCCCTCAATGTCCCCTCAATGTCCCCTCAATGTCCCCATGTCCCTCAATGTCCCCTCAATGTCCCCTCAATGTCCCCCCAATGTCCACCCAATGTCCCCTCAATGTCCCCCCAATGTCCCCAATGTCCCCGCACGCCCCCCCCAGGCCATCCTGGAGTCGCCGCAGCGGCAGCGCCCCCTGGCGGAGATTTACCATTGGTTCAGCCGCAGGTTCGGCTTCTTCCGCCACAACACCCGCACCTGGAAGGTGGGGACCCCAAAAACTGCCCCGGACACCCCAAAAACGGCCCGGGACACCCCAAAAAACGGCCTGAGACACCCCGAAAACTGCCCGAGACACCCCAAAAACGGCCCGAGACACCCCAGAAACAGACCAGGGACCCCAAAAACTGCCCTGGGAACCCCAAAACCAGACCCAGGACACCCCAAAACAGCCGCGGGAACCCCAAAAACAGACCCAGGAGACCCCAAAAACAGCCCCGGGACCCCCAAAACAGCCCCGGGAACCCTAAAACCAGACCCAGGACACCCAAAACCAGGCCCAGGAACCTCAAAACCAGCCCCGGGAACCCCAAAAAACAGACCCAGGACACCCCAAAACCAGACCCAGGAACCCTGAACCTACCCTGAGAACCCCAAAACCAGACCCAGGACACCCCAAAAACTGCCCTGGGAACCCCAAAAACACACCCGGGACACCCCAGAACAGCCCCGGGACCTCCAAAACAGCCCCAGGACCCCGAACCCACCCCGGGAACCCCAAAACCAGACCCAGGACGCCCCAAAACCAGGCCTGGGAACCCTGAACCTACCCAGGGAACCCCACAACAGCCCCGGGAACCCCAAAAACAGACCCAGGAACCCCAAAAACAGACCCAGGAACCCTGAGCCTACCCTGAGAACCCCAAAACAGCCCCGGGAACCCCAAAACCAGCCCGGGACCCCCAAAAACTGACCCGGGAACCCCAAAACCAGACCCGGGACACCCCAAAACCTGCCTCGGACACCCCAAAACCAGGCCCGGGACCCCCAAAAGTGCCCAGGACACCCCAAAAACAGACCCAGGAACCTGAACCTACCCCGGGAACCCCCAAAAACAGACCTGGGAACCCCAAAACCAGCCCCAGGAACCCTGAAACTCCCCCGGGAACCCCAAAAACAGACCCAGGACACCCTAGAACTGCCCCGGGAACCCCAAAACAGCCCCGGGACCCCAAAAACTGACCCGGGACCCTCAAAAACAGACCCGAGAACCCCAAAACAGCCCCGGGAACCCCAAAAACAGACCCAGGACCCTGAAAACTGCCCCGGGACCCCCAAAATCAGCCCCGGGACCCCGAACCCACGCCGGGACCCCCAGAACAACCCCGGGACCCCAAAAACTGCCCCGGGAACCCCAAAACAGCCCCGGGACCCCAGAAACAGACCCGGGACCCCCAAAACAGCCCTGGGAACCCCAAAAACAGACCCAGGACACCCAAAACCAGGCCCAGGAACCTCAAAACCAGCCCCGGGACCCCGAACCCACCCCGGGACTCCCTAAACCAGACCCAGGACACCCCAAAACCAGGCCTGGGAACCCTGAACCTACCCAGGGAACCCCACAAAGTGCCCTGGGATTTTGGGGTGTCCCCCCCCCCCCCCAGAACGCCGTGCGTCACAACCTGAGCCTGCACAAATGCTTCGTGCGGGTGGAGGCCGCCCGTGGCGCCGTCTGGACCGTGGACGAGGCCGAGTTCCGACGGAAACGGGGCCAACGCTACCCCAGGTACCCCAAAAACCCCTCCAGGTACCCCAAAAACCCCTCCAGGTACCCCAAAAACCCCTCCCGGGACACCCCAAAAACCCCGCGGGGCGTTTAAATCACCCCAAAACCTCCACAATGTTCCTCTGATCTCCACAGGGATTGTGAGCTCAAGTATTTCATGGCACCCAGGAGCTGATGGGGAACCCTGAAAATATCCCCAAGACCAGCCCAAAACCACCCCCAAAATCACCCCCAAAACCAGCCCAAAATCACCCCAAAATCACCCCCAAAATCACCCCCAAAACCAGCCCAAAATCACCCCCAAATCACCCTAAAATCACCCCCAAAATCACCCCAAAATCACCCCCAAAACCACCCCAAAGACCATCCCCAAACTAGCCCAAAATCACCCCCAAGACCGCCCCAAAATCACCCCCAAAATCACCTCAAAATCACCCCAAAACCACCCCAAAATCACCCCCAAAACCAGCCCAAAATCACCCCAAAAATCACCCCCCAAAACCAGCCCAAAACCAGCCCAAAATCACCCCAAAATCACCCCCAAAATCACCCCAAAAAACACCACAAAATCACCCCGAAATCACCCCAAAATCACCCCAAAACCAGCCCAAAATCACCCCCAAAACCACCCCGAAAGCATCCCCAAGACCACCCCAAAACCAGCCCAAAATCACCCCCAAAACCACCCGAAAATCACCCCCAAAAACACCACAAAACCACCCCCAAAACCACCCCAAAATCACCCCCAAAATCACCCCAAAACCACCACAAAACCAGCCCAAAATCACCCCAAAACCACCCCAAAATCACCCTAAAATCATCTCCAAAACCACCCCAAAAACACCCCCAAGACCACCCTGAAACCAGCCCAAAACCACCCCCAAAATCACCCCCAAAACGACCCCCAAAATCACTCAAAACCACCCCAAAACCGTCCCCATTTCCAGGAGGAACACGCCACCCCCAAGCTGCTGCACTGGGATTTACTGAAACCATAAAGGAAATTTTGGGGGCATTTTTGGGGGACTGCTCGGGTACCCCCAAACCCTCTGAGTATGGAACCCCCAAAACGACCCCAAATCCACCCCAACCACCCCAAAATCACCCAAAATCACCCCCAAAAACACCACAAAATCACCCCAAGATTCCCCAAACTGCTGCACTGGCATTTACTGAAACCACAAAGGAAATTTTGGGGGCATTTTTGGGGGGCTAGAGGGGCACCCCCAAACCCTCTGAGTATGGAACCCCCCAAAACGACCCCAAATCCACCCCAAAATCACCCCAAGATCCCCCAAGATCCCCCAAATCTGCTGCACACGTCACCCCCAAGCTGCTGCACGGGCATTTATTGACACCATAAAGGAACTTTTGGGGGCATTTTTGGGGCGCTGCTCAGGCACCCCCAAACCCTCTGAGTATGGAACCCCATAACGACTCCAAGACCACCCCAAACCACCCCAAAAACCACCCCAAAACCACCCCTAAATCACCCCAAAACCCCCCAAAATCCCCTTTTTCCCAGGAGGAACACGACACCCCCAAACTGCTGCACGGGGATTTACTGAAATCATAAAGGAAATTTTGGGGGGCTACAGGGGCACCCCCAAACCCTCTGAGTATGGAACCCCCCAAAACCACCCAAAATCACCCCAACCACCCCAAAACCACCCCAAAATCACCCCCAAAACCACCACAAAATCACCCAAAATCACCCCAAGATCCCCCAAACTGCTGCACTGGGATTTACTGAAACCACAAAGGAAATTTTGGAGCATTTTTGGGGGGCTACCGGGGCACCCCCAAACCCTCTGAGTATGGAACCCCCAAAACGACCCCAAATCCACCCCAAAACCACCCCAAAACCACCCCAAAATCACCCCAAAACTGCTCCCCACGACACCCCCAAACTGCTGCACTGGGATTTACTGAAACCACAAAGGAACTTTTGGGGGCATTTTTGGGGGGCGGCTCAGGCACCCCCAAACCCTCTGAGTGTGGAACCCCATGAAACCCATCCAAGACCACCCCAAAACCACCCCTAAATCACCCTAAAACACCCCAAAATCCCCTTTTTCCCAGGAGGAACACGTCACCCCCAAACTGCTGCACTGGGATTTACTGAAATCATAAAGGAATTTTTGGGGGGCTACAGGGGCACCCCCAAACCCTCTGAGTATGGAACCCCCAAAACGACCCCAAATCCACCCCAAAATCACCCCAAAATCACCCCCAAAACCACCCCAAAATCACCCAAAACCACCCCAAGATCCCCAAAACTGCTGCACTGGGATTTACTGAAACCACAAAGGAACTTTTGGGAGCATTTTTGGGGGGCTACAGGGGCACCCCCAAACCCTCTGAGTGTGGGACCCCCCAAAACCACCCCAAACCACCCCAAAATCCCCCAAATCCACCCCAAAACCCCCAAAACCGCTGCACACGTCACCCCCAAGCTGCTGCACGGGGATTTATTGACACCACACAGGAACTTCTGGGGGCATTTTTGGGGGGCTGCTCGGGTACCCCCAAACCCTCTGAGTGTGGAACCCCCCAAAACCACCCCAAACTACCCCAAAATCACCCCAAGATCACCCCAAGATCACCCAAAACCACCCCCAAGATGCCCCAAAACTGCTGCACTGGGATTT